>NC_092824.1:65655006-65955006 GCF_023375885.2 Dermacentor andersoni | reverse complement strand
AGTGATAGATTAATACTGGAGAACGTCTAAGGCGTCATTATTATAGGGAACAGAGCTTTAATAAGCAAGAAATTAAAGTGTAAATATAAAACATGATTTGACATTCTACCGAGAGATTCCAGTACTAGCCTGATTATGTCGTAACACCCGATTATAACAGCGTCACTAGTACTCAACCGCTGATAATAAAAAGATAATTGCCTTGAATTATAAGGCGGAAGAAGATGCTACTTGTCCACTTCTATTTCAGTCTGAGAAAAAAAATCATTGACGTTACCCTTGGCACACAACACCGGCAGTCAAATGGTTTAGTTTCTGCTCAATCCCACACTGCCTGCACTCTCACGTTTTGGTAGTTTCAGTATCGCGTAGTGCAGCACTGGTTTTGCTGGCTTTTGAAGCTTATACTAACTGCAAGCAGCAGAATAAGATATGTCTATGTGATGTCTTGGCTCAGTGTTTAGCCATGCTTTTGCAGTTAACGAAAAAAAGAAAAGAAAAAAACATGGCACCTAGTAGCGATGACTCTCAGAGCACCGTTTCCCTGATAACTTACTTAAAGTTTCCTAGGAATGGGATACGCTATTTGCTCACATTGACAATCATCATTGATGGCTTCTGTACAATATTTTCTCTACCCTATGTCAAGGATAAAGCTGAGGAAGAGGTGGCCTGAGTCAATAATTACACAATAATGATGTCTTGACAATTACAAGGCCAGTGGCACAATGGAAAAAAAAAAAGGATTGACACACCAAATCCAGTTAGGACCTTTCAACTGCTGTTGCAGCAAAAGGGGACAGGAAATGCTTTCCTCATAAACAAGCACTTTCCTTACCGAAAAAAAAAAAAAAAAAAAGTCAGAGAATGTGTCTCTTAAGCCCTCACCTTGAAATGGTTCTCTGGTTTGGGGTCAGTGTATTTGGGTGTTGGCAAGAAAGTGTGCAGGTCCTGGCGCAAGTATTCCATCAGTGCCTGCAGGTATGGCAGCAGCTGGGCCTGGACTGTGCAGTACAGCTGTGTCGTCGGCTCCTTCTGGGGCTTCTGGATGAACTGCACCGCATCAGAGGGAACACAACAGAATGCTCGACCGACTGCTGCTTGCTGTCGTGAAGAATTTGGCAAACTGCACTTGAAGGAACTCATAACTCATCCAACCCGAGAAGTGGGAGACATCTGTAGCACTGAGCGCCATAACTGATGTGCCTTGTGACTTCACTTATATGCAGACCATCAGTTCCATAAGAACACATCCACCGCTGCATTACTATCCTTTCTTGGGGACATTTAGAATAACCTGCTTACCACCTGCTTACTATCAGTGCAGTGGAGACCATAATGTCTTTCTTTGGCAACATAACAGTGGCAGCCGCAGACATTAGTGAATGTGACAGTCACTAATTAACTAAAAATTACTTTGAATTACTTTAGCATATGCCTTGTAAGTGCACAATTTAAACAGGGTCAGTGTTCTCAGGGTGTCTTTGATTGTAAAACTTCATTATAGTGAGGCCGTTGGGACCAGAAAAAATATTCGCTTTAGTATCAGTACTTTTGCTATAGCTGTAGTTCACTGTTTTTCCTTTCTGTAACTCCGATAAAAAATTTTCTAAGCATGGTTGGTTTATTTTCAATAAAAAGAGTGCAACGTCCTTCTTTATTGAAATACAGATTACCCTTTTTTGGCTATGCCCTTGTATTTCATTGTCTCAGCATCGACATCATAAAGCAGCTTCTGCTTGTCAAGTCAAGACGGAACATTCTGTTTTGACATGAGGGCTACCGTACTTATTCAAATCTAGGCCAACAGTTTTTTTTTTTTTTTTCAAATAATTATATATGAAACTCTAATGTCAGCTTAGATTGGAGGATTTCAAAAAATATGAGCCAGTTTCTAATTGAAATTGATAAATATGGCACATAGCTAGTGCCATTTAGAAAAGTCAGTAACGCAGCTCCTACTAATGTGCCAGTAGCCAAGTGAAACATACGAGTGGCACTGCAATTGACCTGTGTCATATCGATGTGTGGCATGGCATTATCGTAATGGCACCAAACAGGCAATGCCACTATAGTGCCGCTTTCAAACGAAAAGTTGTGCTAGCCGCAGAGGCATCTTCAAACGTTCAAGCAGGGCGGGACTTCGGCATCGAAGAGAAAAATTCACGCAGTAACTCCTCTGGTAGTTGTCTAAGTATGCACAAGCACTGTGCAACTTGCTCGTCTCCACGCAGCCTGGTGTCATTATCAATGTTATGGAACTTGATCTGACCAGTATAAACCCTTATCAAACCTGATTGGTCGTTCGCTTATCATGTTCGCCATCGAAAATGATAAGGCAGGTTTAATTAAGATAGAGTTCCTAACAGCACTCGAACCCACGACCATTGGTGTTAATCAGGGTTAATTTAATTAGTCACAGTTAATACATTGTTAATTCAAAGCACTCAAACCCTCTACTTTTGGTGGGAGTCTAACCCATGAACTTTGGTGTTGAGGTGAATTAAGGTTAATTCAGCAAAGCTGTTGCAAAACTACTACTACATTTGCTGACGGGGGTATAAAATTCCTTATTGTTGGTTAGGATGCTTGTTTTCAGCTTGTTCTTTACTACAACCTATGCCATTCTGCGTGTTGTATGGGTGATTTCAATGAATGTATGCACTGTTCGCTTCACTTTGCCAAGCACTTACTGCCTCTGCGTTACGTGGGCATGAGCCATTCATTATCTTACGTGATGGACAAATTTCTCATTGGGTAGGTATAGAAATGCTTACGCATTTAAAAACTTCCATTGTTGGAGGTGGCAATGGGAGATGCTCTTTGCTTGTGCTGCAATGAGGATGGCATTTACCGGACCACAGCAGCGATGATGACATAGAATGAGCTTGGCATGTTCACATTCAATAAATTCTGTTTTCAATTTTTGAGTGCCATCCTCGCTTTTTTGTTCAGTCTACATTCAAAGCAAGCTTTTTTTTTTCTGGCTTTATGGGGTTGGCTTAGAATCGGGGCTGCCTTAGATCCGAGTAAATATGGTATTTTCTCTTTGCCTATACAGTTGCCGACTGATTTTTCGGACATGCTCGATTATTCGGTCTGCTTCGCGGCACCGCCATACTCCCCATAGACCATAATGCATAACAACTGCCAAAAGTTCGGACACTTGCAACCTGTCATCTGATTTTTCGGACACTTGTTGAGCCAACTCGATCGAGAGCACCATGTACCAACTCTGACCGGTGCATGGTTCGACTTGCTGAACGCCATTTTTGTTTTGAACGGAGCCTCCTTGCTGCCCCATGAAGTGGCACTACTGCGAATCCCCACTCATCATCATCGTTTCTGCCTGGTTTGATAGAGTGGCTACAGCAGTTCCGGTCTCAGCTTAGTGGGCCATGTCAAGACAATCCAGCAGCTGATTTGTTTCTTTCTTCGTGCATGACGCTGCGAGTAGGCCACATTTTTCGTTTGTGCGACTGGTGTCGGCGTGACGGCATGGTGGTGTTTGCTATGTGTGCTGTACACGGCATACGGAAACACCGCGTCAAGTGTCTAACGGCACCGACAGTGCCCGCGCAGATTGCGCTGGGGAATGCCGGCAAGCGGGTGCCAGGAGGCCTAAAATTTGTCGCTTGCCAGTGTGCTCCCTACTAACGCCGAAAATGTTCTGCCGAGACCTGCGCAGTGGTTGCATTGCAATTTTGGACACCGTCTCATTTAACAGTTTCACAGATGCTGCACTGACATGCGCAGAACTCAACAACGGCGAGATCATTGGTCAGGTTTCTGCTGCACCGCCGGATGACGACTCCGAGTCGGAAGATGACGCACCATGTGCTACGCTGCCGTCACATGTGGAGCATGTACAAGCAGTGACTGTGCTTTCAGCCGCCTATGGTGACCGTACGCCCCTCTCTGAGATTCAGGCTTATCTGATTGTGCGTAAATGAAACGGCGTACAACGGCACATTCACAATTTCTTCAAGCCTACTGCCGAGCTCAAATAAGTGCGTGGAAATAAAGGATTTTGCTTTTTTTTTTTCTTAATCTGCTTTTTCGGACACCTGTTTATTCAGACATTTCCGCAGTCCCCATGAGGTCCGAATAAACGGTCGGCAACTGTACTGGAAACAAGAGTATAGCTAGTATAAAAAATCATCATTTCTTTCTCTTTTATTTATGCTAGAAAGGTGCAGCTCCATCTACCTACCTGAAGCTATTTTTACAGCAGAAGTTTAGCATGAAAACTACACTTTCTACACCACAGTTTCGATGAGTATAGGCAGCAGACGACAAACATGCAATGTCGCAAACATGTGGTGCCATTTTGTCTGCGACTGTCGGTGCAGTCGGTATACATATATGGCGACGACAGTGACGTGGTATACTGCACGGATGGCAGTAAAGTGCTGAAGTGACCGTGTGTCACAGAGAAAGGTGACCTTAACTTCCAACATGATAGAATTGTATTACTCATGGATAGTGTATATATGAATAGGCTACTTCAGACTCCGTACTGTGTTACATGCATAATGAAGTTGTTTTCTTGCACTGTGCATTCACGATGCATTTAGGTGCAGTTTGTCTAAATTCGTTGATGAAAAGAAACTAGTACATCAGCTTTTAGTGCTCAGGCAAGAGCGACTATATAGCCAGTGGGTGCGAAGTCAGGCAATGTGCGAAGTCAGGTGCTTTTCGTCTGCTAATGCAGAAGATGACGCGCAGTCTGCTGTGATTCGCTACAATCCAGACAGCCAAGTGCAGCACAAAACATCATAGCCTCTGTCCTGCGCTACACTTCTCAGATAGCCTTATGATAGACTCTGTTAACACAACCCAACATTGGCACTTGTATGCAAGCAGTGGATAGCCTCACAGGGATGGTTTGCATTGCCTAAGGCTGCACGACACTGTTAGTGCGTAAGATGCAGACCAAAGGAAAGGAGGGACTGCTATCTTCACATGTGCAGACGCTGCCAACATTTGACAAGTGCACCGTGATAGGAAAGCATGGTGACCACCATGACAAGAATTCAAGGCAGTCAGTAATTGCACAGATTGTCACAATTACTGAAACTGTGAGTTGACAGCTCGGTGAGTACAATCGTTTACTTCGTCATTGTCCCGAAGTCACAATTTCTCATGCATTCCTCCTTGTACTTATTACTTTTGTTTTGTTCAATGGCACGGCTATTCCTATTGCTCTGAATATATTAAGGAAGCTTATATTCTTTTTTTCTTTTATATACCCATTTTTTTGCTATACCCACCTTCATATTCAAATTTTTACTAGAGTTACAATCACTCTTGTAATCCTTGCATACCTGGACATCGTCAATGGTGAGATTGCACGCAGGGTTTCGTGCCAAGGTGGTTGTGAGAACTTCCAAGACTGCATCATCCAGACGATTCTGCATGACTGAGACTAGGTCCTCTTTGATGGCAAAACCTGCACAGGAAATAAACATGGGTGAGTCATCTGCTCCCCAATGGAAGCTAAAACTTGTGAGAGCACTCGCCTATCTTGCGTCCCCTGACATTCACTTTCATCGCATAACATAAATCTTGCGACTCCCGACATTCGGCATCCCCGCAACACACATTTAGCAGAGAGAGTTGGTGCTGTAGCTGCGGGCACAGGGTGAGATGGCACAAGTGTTTCAATGCTACTGGCACCATACGAAGTGGATAACTCAGCAGTGTGAGGAATTTGGTTCCCTCTCTTTCAATGCAAGATATTCGCATACGTGGACCAACTGCACCCTCACAGGTGCCCTTAGTGGAACTGTCCTGCGAAGGGCTTCCTGTACAGATTCGGAGCACAGTGCAGGCCTGGGCATACGTGTTCACTCCAACACGTTTCTGTCAGCGAGACTACGCCAATGAATAACTTGGGCAACAATTAGTGTCCAGCATGGGCCAACATTCACTCTTTATCCTTGTGCAGTGGGTCCAACTTTTTCTATTCCTCAGCACATTTAATTGAGAAGCTATCTATTGTATGTACATTGGTTAGCTGGTATTGTATAAAAGAAATACAAAAAGCGATAAATGCCCTTTGTTGAATGTTTGCACTACTTTGTTCTGAATGTCCTTTGTTGCAAAGAACACCTGAGGGCCCACAAACTTGAACTAATAATGAGAAACACAATGAGGCCAGCTGAAAGACTTTTCTCAACAACACTTCTGCCCTTTAAGTAAAGCCCAGTGCTTGCAGTCTGCACCACTCTGGCCTTCAATGCGAAACACAAGAATACCTGAAAACTTCAACTAGACTTGCCCTCAACTGACCCTTCCCTGCCATTTGCAGGCTTAAATATCTTGTGAAGCTGGTTACTGATGCCGGCACAATTTGTGAAGAGAAGAGTACTACTTGTGTGCCCACAAAGTACAAGTTGCCACAACTGTTCAAATAACTTTCCCTGTGGCTTTTGTTTCCCTGGCAAATGAAACGTTCAAGGATGGATACAGGTGGCATTAGTCTAAGCAATGCATTGCAGAGAAGCTGAAAAGGTATGCCAACAATCTCTTCACTTTCTTGGTTTACATGCTTTGAATTCACACCAGGGTGCATGTACTTTACCTGAAATATAGAGTCAAACCCACTTATAACGATCGAAGATATAATAATAGCAATAGCTGCAAAAAGTTCTTCAAAATGATCATGGTGAAAATTAACCAATCCTTGCTCTCTCACCTGGTTGGACAATTCCGTGCACATTCATGACGACACACTGCTGTGGTTTGCTGCGGCTGCCCGAGGCATGCGACGTCACACTGACCGTATCGTGAGACTGGTCCCGATCTGAGTGACCTGAGCTCAGCCGGGGTCGGAAGTCCTGTCATCAGTAACAAAGTAAAAGGCCATGCGAACAATGCTCAGAAAGTAACTGAAAAGCACATCAAATCTGTTCCGCCATTAGTTTACAAGTGCGGAACAATTAACCTTTTTCTATCCAAGTAATTTAATTTGGAATCACACGACTTAACTGGCCCTACAAGAGGTGCACCAATGAATATTTCCAAGACAAGACTGCTATAATTAGAAAGATCAGGCTCTAATTTCCAAATGCTGACAAAGATGTACGCACCACTCAAGTGCGTCAATTCCTGTAATGCCACAAGAACATCACTTTGAGGGACTTACACATGTGCGTGCACCACTTCTCACTCTTCATAAATTCAAGCTACTTTTTGGATTGTTTCTTCCTGTACATATTCATTTCTATTAAGCCTGAAAAATTGCCCCAAGTGCAATGCAATAGAAATAAACGTTGGTCTTGTGAAAATGTCTGAAAATAACATAATCCTAATAAGAAATATGCAATAAATATCTGCCGAATGATATGTACAGTGTCTCTGTCATTATTCATACATTTTACCAAGGTTAACTTCACATCGAAATGATTCACTTTTTTTCTGCCGTGCACTAATTTATGCCTGAATGGGTTTACCTACAGCTTCACAGACTACCCAATACACACAATTGGTTCACTAAGTAGTACAGTGATGCGTGAACTAGAGATGTCATCACAAGGACTGTGCAATTATATAATCTCAGTCACACTCCATTATACCACAGTGCATACACTCATATTAGGAGAGTGTGAATATCAAATTTTCGATTTCGAAGCTAATTCCAATAATGAAAAACCAAGTGCGAGTCGAATAGAATTATTTTCAAATATTTTTCAAATACGAATACAGTGAACTCTCGATAATTCGAAACCTCTTAATTCGTAATTGACGGATAATTCAAACTGCTCCCTTTGTCAGGGCAAAGACCTATGCATTTGAATTCAGAAAAACTCCAGCGAATTCGAAGCATGTAACTCTTTCTTCCTGCCCATCTTTCCTCATAATTTTTACGGCACATGACCACAATGTGACATGCCGTAAAAATGATGAGGAAAGGTGCACAGAAAGCCAAGAGCAAACCAGAGCAAGTATAGCAGCGTGTGCCCTCCTTTCCCATCTGGCTTAAAAGGAGCAGGAAGGAGCCCCCAGAGCCCACTTGATCACATCACTGAACAATCACTACACCCCCTTCCTAGCGAGCACTTGATCACATCATCTCCAACATTGGGCAAGCGAGAGTACGTGCCTAAAGTCGCCATCCTTCTGGGCTCACTCTCACATGTTTTCCCTCGCACCCACAACAAACAGTGCGTGACGTGCAACCTTATCGCATTGGGACATTATACAGAACCTAGGCTTCCTCTGGTACATGTCGTGTGCTGATGGAGGACACAGATAACACTTTTTAAATGCGAGCCCAGTCACGGTTTTGGTTTTGTGCACTGTACCAGACTATTGATCGGGCGCTATGTTTAAAGGGGCTCTCTTCAGTTTGCAGTCCATTTTATACAAATAAATTTCCAGTCCCCTCAAAGTTCAAGTTAACAAGATTCTACTGTACTGTTGATTTTGCAAAAATGTAGCCGTTTTCATCAACCTAACGTAAGAAAAAGATAAGCAAGTTAATTGCACAGCAAATAATGTACAGGAAAATTATGCCTTGTGGTCAACGAAATTCTCAACTACAAGTTATCAGCAGATATCGCTTCGTAAGTCACGTCAACAGTGGGCACCACGCTTACACCCCAACTCCCACGGATCTTCTTCTCGACCCAAAATTTAATGATGCAGATATCTTTTAACCTGTCCTTATGGCAGTGAGAGCTGTTGCAATAAGCAAGAGAAAATTTGGAGGATGCTTAAGCTTCGCCTTTAAGAGTGGAACGCGATAGCATTCAAAGATCCTTGACTGCTTCTCATGCTTCCCGGCAACTGCAGCGTATGTAACTGCAATGTTCACCAGGAAACGTTTGCGGCGAACGCTATGCACGAAGCAGGCCTTCTGGTTGAAATGTGGCCTCTTGCATGGGCCGCGATGCGGCGGAGGCGAGCGCCATCTGGAAGTGTTTCAAGGAAGCGGGCGCGTCGCTCCGTGGACTCTGAGATATTTACGCACCGGCACGTGCAAATGGCGGACGCCGTCTCCAGTCTGTGCATTGTAGAAATGCTGGAAAAGGGGTTTATTTGAGTTTTCGCGTAACAGATTTATGTTTTCCCGTATATTCAGACTACAATCCGAGAGCTATCATGTATGCAGGTTGTGTGTAAGTCGTAGTTTACGATTTTTCCACGTGTTTTAGCTTGGGAAATTCAATTAGTTCAGTGAAGTGTTTGCGTCACAGGAACAGCCTGGGTATGTGTGGTTTGAAAATCATTTTGCCGAAACGATGTCCAATGCCAGATGCAGATACGGGCTGCCACCGCTGATGCCTGATTTTCTGCGATAGGGGCTCCTTTATGTTATCGCATTAAGATTGCTGCTGGTTAATGAGCTTATCAAAGTCTTTCCACAGTGCTGACGTGGAAGGAGCCCCATCAGGAGTCTTCGTTGTTGAGGACATATCTGGGTTCCTTGGTGTTGAAATTTTCCTTGATTCTTCTAAAGGCAAAAATTAAATTAAATTCTGGGGAAATTCATTTCTTTTTATAGATTACTAGTAACATAAAGAATTCTTCATTGGCTTTCAATATATCAAAGTGTAACTAGGAAAAGCAGAGAAAGTGAATCAGCATCTGTAGGCAAATTGTAGCTAAAATAAATCCACAACTGAGACTTACAAATTCCTCATCCTGATCGCAGACTGCTTTCTTCTGTACCAAGCTGACCAGTGAGGAGCTCCTTGAACCTGTCGGGAACACGATGATGATAATGTAAAGAACAGGTGAACAGGGCGAGTTCTGAGGACAACTGTAAAAACAGAATGACACGCTGGATACCACAGAGTTTCTACTTTCAAAAATGTGCTGTTGTGCAAGCTCGTAACATATTCAGAAATGACGGCAATTATTTAAACCTATGAGGGTCAAATTTGTTCACCAAATGCGACCCCCCAGGTCGAATTTTTTTGTTGCAGATTTAAAATCTTCAGACTGATCTGTTTCAAAATACATTTACTGCAATTTTTTTAGAGTGACCATAAAGTGACAAAAAAATATTTTCCGTAGGTAGACATGCATTGTTTATTCACAAATTCAGATGGGCTTCCACAAATACTTATAATATCAATAAAAATGCAGACACACTGAAATAGATATATTGCGATTCGGCACATGGGACATAGTGTGCATTGGAGGAATCGCCACTCGGCTCTCTTGCAGCAGAGCGACCAATGCACACGGCCATAGCGTAATCAACTCGTGTATGTGAGCGCACACAAGCAAACTCGATGGTTGTCCACCCGTCACAAAACCCAAACGAGTCATAAACTTGCAGTTATCCTTCATTTCGTTGCCAACGAGGGGCAATCAGTTTTTGCGAGCCATGTCTTAAGAAAAGAAACGCAAGCATGGCAGCATTGTTTGTATGTGGCGGCATTGCTTGTAATATGCCAGTGCCGGCCTGTGAAAAAATGTAATCACATCCCTGTGAGCAACAGACGAGCAAGCACCCAGCAACGAACCTTCGAGAGATTAGAAAGCAGACAAACATCAGTTTTTACGACCACAACGAACAGAAACAGCCCAAACTGAAACTGAACTGAAACAACTGAAACTAACCGCTGCGCGCCCTCACATGCGGGGATGCACAAGTGGTCAATGAAATGCCAGCATAAATAACCTGTGGAATGAAAACCAAGAGACTTCGGAGAAAAAAAAATTCCTTGTATCCACACAGGGTGACAGCACTTGCTGGGCAACAGAGAGTTGAAAAATTGGCATGTTTTTCAAACATACAGATGGCACTGTAAATATATGGCATCAACCATTTGGGACTTGTTCACGGCACATGCATTTATGGCATTGACCTTCAAAGCAGTAGAAGGCACGAGTCCTAAACAGGCTGAATATCTGTGCAGTTTACATATGCAGCCAGTGAGTGAGTGGAGTACTCGTGTTGGTCATGCAGATAGGTCACAGCCCTTTTAGGAAAGTGCCAAGCTGGCTTTCATTACAATGCCGAAATGCCCAATGTATGGCTGCCAGCACCCTCTTAAAATGTTGATTAATCTGCAGTTGGTGCTCTGTTAATGCTTTCATGAGTTAAATATGATGCGTAGGAATGTACAAAAGCAAAAAGAACACACTAGCCTCAGATTAATCAGCACTTATGCTATCTGTGAGTCACCATATTTTGAGCAATGTATGGCACAGGAAAGCTTGTTTGGCACTCTTTCAAAAGTTTCAGTATGGGCTGTGTGCCCACACTTCACACAAATTCAGCTTTCTCCTAAATTCTGTGCTCTGTAACTCTTGGCACCAATATCACAGTAGTACTGCATCGAAAGATCCCCAGTACACTGAATACCTAATCTGGATTGTGCGAATAGGGCACCATATTTACTTGACTGTAACAGACTATCATGCGTAATATGTATCTGATTTTCACGGTCATAAGAAATGAGAAGGTCTTCATTGTAACATGCAACTTGCTATGTGAATGTGAAAATTCTTCTTTAATGCTTGCACAAATCATGCACAAGCATGGTGCATCTCTGCATGGTGCATCTGGGCGAAGTGTTTTATGACACCAACAGGTCCTGGTCAAGCAAAAAAAGAAATAAAGAAACTATGGTGCACATGTGTCTGAACTTGCCTAAAGTCAAAACTCTTATACAGTCAACATCCAATTTTCTGGATGCCCAATTTTCCAGACATGTCCAATAATTCGGACGCCTTCGTGGCACTGCCACGTACCCAAAAGAGTCAACGTATAAGAACATCTGAAATTTTGGACGCAAAAAACCTTCGCCGTCCGATTTTCCGGACTTTTTGCCATGACCGCAGGTCTAAAACGGCACTAACTGTATCCACCACTGCCGCCATTTTGATTATCTTGCCTCCCCTAACCGGTGCTCTCACACACAGATCCGTTGGCAGCCGTAGCCACTACCGCAGCGACGCTAAGTCTAGCTACTTTGATGTTCACTATCAAGCTCCTTTCTGTTCGGTGCTGTGTTTTCCATTGAACCAAATCACCACTGTTAGCAATCGCGCCAACTCCACCTTTGTAACCCTCGTCAATGTCTTGGAAGCTCAGGAAGCATGACGCGATGCAAAATGCCGGTTCGCAAAAGTCAGCTACGCCTCAATGCAGGAGTGTTACGCGGTGAATCATACACGAATTATTGCATGTCGGCATCTCATGCAACAACAATTCTTGCCGAGTGGGCCCGTCAGAACTTCCAGCCAAAATTCTCTGCCCGAAAAAGCTGCTCAACAAGGCCAAATTTGATGAGCGCAAACGTGAGTTCACCGAAACTGCAAGAACAGCAACAATCGCCTCGAGCCACTTAGACCCACCAGGTTGGCAAATGCCAGCATCTTGTGCTGCAACGCTTCATGCAATGCTTCACATTACATAAACGTCAACTACAGTTGAGTGTGCTGAATTTTTTAGCGACTTCAGATCGTAAGTTTTTCTGGTTAGTACATTTTTTCCCCCCATTTTTTACCAAACCGTATGAACGAGGTTCTGCTGTGTCAAAGACCATTCCACAGCACAACCGACTTGTAATGTTCGTGAACAAGAAATAACTCAACTTTTGTGCATTCAACATGGCCTTTGAAAAGCACACAGGTTATTTACTACTTTCCAGAATCTCTGGAAACTGTCCAACACATGCGGAGATCTCAGCTATAAAGCTTCACATAGGCATATTTCATATTTCGAATTATCGATACATCAAAATATTTCGCAGTTCCCCTCGAGTTCGATATATCCGGGATCGACTGTAATTGTCCGATTTTCTTATTGGCAGCCTGCAGCTCCTAAGCAGACGACATGCACACCTCGCGGCTGGTGGAAACTACTGTTGTAATGGTGAGCACATTTTAGCTGGTAAGGCTAAACTCCTACAACATACAGTTTAGTAGTCGCTCCATCTGGGCTATGCATTTCCCCAAGTCATTCCCACAAGTTGAGTGCGCTAAAGAAGTGCTTGTCAGCATACCTGAAAATGACACGTCATCTTCAGCACGGCCATGTCGTCCATGACAGGGCATTTCGTGAAGCCTGTGACAAGGCAAAAGCAAATCGAAAATAAAATTCACAGCCTGTGCTAGCATGAATAAAGATATATGATAAAGATGATAAAAATGCAAAGCTATAATAAGGTTGTGGTTTGCAAATACTCATGTGAGCAGGTAAGACTGTTAAATGACAAATGCAAATGGAAACTGCTTACACAGTGTAGAAAAACAAACATCAACAATTTAACATGAAATTCGATTAGTGAAGAGCAATTTACTTGTTCCTCATACTGACTACATCCTGTATTTACTTGTGTAATGCCCACCCTCATGTAAGGCCCACACACCCACTTTGGAGCACGAAAATTTGGGGGATAAGCTTCACTATGCATCACGTGCACACATGCATGCTGGTTAATTACTACAAGCCGCTACTAGATGGCACTAGTTACTGTCCTTTTCTTACCGCAGGTAGAAGACGGAGCCTGAGTTCTCCTGATAGACAAACATGTTCTTGCGGTTGTTGACCGAAAAGCTAGTCAGCACAGCTCTCAGGGATTGCAAACCTGGAAGAAGTAGATAGCAGATCATGGAATACAATGTTCACTATAAAAAACACACAATTACATTAATAATTTCCCCCCCCTAATTGATTGCAATGCATGATTGTGGCACAAGAAGAAGCATGCAAAAATTTCCTACAGTTTGTTTGCACTGGTAGCCTGTATTTAATTAAAAACGACTTCCTTTTGTAGAAACTGCTTTTAATTCAAAAGCATTATATGCCCCATTATGTGAAGATAAAGTGGTGGCGGTGGCACCACTGAGTGATGGTACCAAGAATGGCCGAAGGCGCAAAGAGTAAAAGCGCGTAAAAAATTGCTCGGAATGACGTCAAATTTCTCAGGAAGGTTCCTGTAAGCAAAGTAAATCAATGGCTTTGAAAAGAAAATTTGGAAAATTTCGTTCTGGATGGGAATCAAACCCGGGCCTCCGGAGTGCGAGACGAGCATGCTTTCTCAACGCCATGGTGACTCCACGATTTTGGTTGACTAAAGGTGTGCCTAGTGTGTGTGTCCTTCGAGTTATGAACTTCAGGTGTTGCACTGTGATCGGTTGGCCAACTCAGCAAGGGAACAGCCAGGCAACAGCTCCCACGGTCACGAAACACAGCGCGGTTCCCAAAGAAAAGCTTCGCTTTTAAAACAGACGGTTACTGTTCCAATATTGAATTTCGCACCGAAGCCCCATGGCTGGTGCATCAGCGTGACGTCACAGATTGTAAACTATTTCTTCACATTCCGCCTGTTGTAATTCGGTAAAAGTTTTTGAAACTTCCCAAGTTCAGTCCTTGACTCTTTTAGAATGCAATTTAGTTCATTTTTACAGATAAAAATTTAACTCGGCTCAAAGAGGCACCGTCTGAATCCATGACCACATGGAAAGCTGGTGCGGGGATTTCAAGGGGATGTTGCCACCAGTCTTCTGTTCTTGCATCTCTTCTAGCTTACCAAGCTTCCTCTCATGATAAGAGTAGCTTTTTTTGCATTGTGGAAAGAGTAACTGACCAACACAGCTCAAATCATTTTTCTCTTTAGTGTCCATTTAACGAAAACTGCATGCATGCATCTGCTACTCGATGTAACATACATGCCAATTGTCTCAGAGAATTACTTGGCATTGCCTTGAGAGAAATATACAGGTGGTTGTAGCCTAATGATTAGAGCACCGGGCTGTTGTGTTGGGAGACCGAGGCTCGATTGTACCATCAAACACTTAATAAGTTTATTTTATTGTCCAAATGTCACCTTTGTAAAGAAGATGTTGTACTAGTGCATGTCCCGTGAGACTTGCTGTACCCTCGAACATGCTTTCACCACAGACTAAAGCTGCAACTGAATGGAAGCAAGCGGCTTCCTAAATAGTAATGAAGCGAGAGAAGAAAAAAATTAAATAACAGATGCAATGAACCGGGCCTCATGGCATGTTTCAACTTTTAGCAACACACGCGTGACAAAATGTGACACACCTCGAGAAATGCCACTGCGTCCGCCTCCAGCTCCCGTGTTGAGCCGGGGGTGGAGACTGAAGTGGGTGGACCACACAATGCTACAGTCGAAGGCCCCCGGCTTGAACTTGAGCGTTGCCTCCAGGTAATCGCCGTGGCCCTCTCCAGAACCATCATTATCTTTAGGAGAAAAAAACAAGCAAGATCCTTGTTGATGGATCAATTATTTCATAAATTATGAAGACATAAAAGCCCAAATTTAAACACACTAGAAAGATTAAACGAACACGAAATGCAAACATTAAGTCAAGTTAAAGTGACAGATCAGAGCTTGACAATCTATATATAAGGAATCAATATTATCGCAAACAAAGCCTTAGTAATCAAGAAATTCAGGTAAATGCAGGACACGATTAGAGACTCCTCTGGGACATTCAACTACTTGCCCTATGACGAAAGCACTCCTCATTTAAATTCTTTCACAGTACCTAGCCAATCATTGTATTGCATTATAAGACGAAAGAAAATGCTACTTGACCACTTCTATTTCATTTCTAGAAAAAAGAACTCATTGACATTACGTTTGACAATGACGCACGCGGTCAAAACATATTGTTTTTGCCTGACTCTACGCCACCCACGCTTTCGCATTTCAGTCGTTTCATTATCACCTAGTGTTGCACTGGTTTTGCTGGTTCATGAAACTCGCACACACTGCAAGCAGTAGAGAATTCCACGATTATGTGATGTCGCGGGATGCCCGAATATTTTGTGCCACTTGACCAAAAGCAGCTGCAGAGGCGAATTCACCGCTTTGTCTTGGCTCGGTTTGTCCATGGCCGCGCATTTGCGTTTTGTGCCGAAGACTGTAGCGCCGTCTGTTTGGCGCTGTTCTACTCACCGACGACTGCAAAGGGTGGTGATGGTGCATGCAACGTCACCGCTCCCTGGTTAGGTGGCGGGAGATTTGGATTGCAGTAAAGGTATTTGGACCCTTCAGATGTAATTTTCTTGTAAACTAAGTCTTTCCTTGGCAGGAAACAAGCGATGTGAAGCTCTGGAATGGTACCTTAACAGTCCACATTGACTTAGTATTTCCATTTAGTGTCCCTTTAAGAAAGGGAAGTGAGAGCACGAGTAGAAGCCCAAACCCACATGGTGTACGTTTTAAAAATTTTCCTCAGATTTTCTCCTTAAAAGACTAGAGGAACATCAAAAGTTGCTGGTCAGATGTTTCTCAATCTGAAGTATCGTGAGAAACAAATGTCGCACACCCAAACTTACTGCACCCTATGTTATTGTCAAAGAATAAATTACATTAACAAAATGATTGTGCTCGTGAGGCCACTCATTATTTTTCTTTCTACTCATTATTTTTCTTTCTACTAAAATTACAGACGAGTACTGTACCTTTCATTCATGGTACAGACACTCCAAGTTAGGTACTATATTACTGACAACCATTTAAGCAGCTGAAAGATTCCTACTTAATACTATCAACTTGCACATCCTTGCATCAACTTGCATGCTGTTAGAAGTACTTGTTTCACTTACTCCAATCTCTCCACAAATGTAAAATATGGTGGAATTTAGTTAATTAAACTCCAGTTAATTTTACATTTCTGTTAATTTGACCCTGGTTGAATGTTCCGGCTGGCACCCATGCATTTCTATGGGTCAAACGTTTAGTTATTTGAATTCTGAAATTGGCCCTCGCCGAATAATTCAGATTTGACTGGTCAGCGTGAACGTGCCTTATCTCAATGGGGACGCCAATGGCCATAGCGGTGCTGTCTTGGTGGTGCTAAAGGAGAGGGAATGCATCGACATAACCTCCCCCTGAAAATGACTATTTTTGGCCTGCGCTATGAGGATTTCCTAGTGACAACAGCTTAAATAAATAATTACCATATTTTCGCGATTCTGTGTCTTCTTTTCCCTAGAAAATTGGTCGAAAAATTACCTGCATGGTGGAATTGGATACGAAATTAAAAAAACGCATTCACATCAGCTTACTCTCAGCGCAAGCGGCATCATTACCGTCATCTTAAAATGGCAACAGAATAAGTTTTTGGATGGAATGACAAAGGCTATGCACTGTTTTCAGTCTTTAATTACAAAAGCTAATTTATTTTAAAGGTTATTTTAAAGGTTATTTACATGCTAAGCCAGTGGCCACAAAGTTGCATCACATTGTTTCAATGTTGCTGAGAAGTGCATAGCTCGCCACGTGAACTGGTGAAGTGCTTAGTCTAGGCGTGGTAAAACCATCCCATTTGCAATTGCGGCAGAGGCATTCAACAAATGCAGAACACAAAACATGCAATGGCCCGTAAGGAAGGCATGTGACATGTTAGGGTCCATAGACAGCGACAGAGTGTTGTCTGAGAGTGACGACGATGGACATTAAGGGTAAATAAATGTCCATTCTGTAACTGTAAGTATTGCTCGTTTAATCTTTTTCTGACTGCCAGATTTGGAGGCATGCTAAAAATGTGGTGTGCATTAGATGCCTAATTTGTTGAGGAGCTTTATTGTCATTTTTACATCAGTTTTCTACTTTGAACCCACAGAAAGTGAATGTGTGTCAGATTGGGGAGCATTTTAGAATCAGATATACACTGGCAAATTAAGCAGCAGTGCGTTTAGTCTTTTTTTCTGCCTCTCTTTGAATTGAACACGGACAATTAAATTTAGTTGGTCCCGTGAAGGTTGATTAGCGGTGGTCTACTGTATGCTCTTGTAGGACTTCTAGCAGTCTTTGCCTTCCCTGCCTTTTTCCCTTGTTACCAAGACACACCAAAATTCTACATTTGTGATGCAGTCTTGATTCCATCAATAATATTTCAGACTTAAGCAGTATCCTTTTGTTTTCGCAATTGTGGTCACAGGTAACTTGTTTGCACTCCTATGGCACAGTATCAATCTTAAAGTAACAATCTAATTATTCTAAAAATTTATTACAGTAGATGCATGTGAGTACGCACAGTAAGCATACTCTTTCATGCAATCAGCTTCACAACACTGTTAAACTCGACAATTTATGAGGTGTAGTTGCAGTCACTAAGTTTAAGAGTGCTACCCGAGGCTTGCCAAGCCCACCAGCAACTACTTGCTCTTAATACAGATGTCTGTTACACTCAGCTTCCAGCAGTCGTGCCGCACATATATGACAGAACAACTCACACCAGTGTGTCTAAGAGGTGATAATGGGTACATACCGTACACTGATGCCGTGCTATTGTTGGGCTCAATCTCAGACTCTCGGTTCCAGATATCCTCAGATGCTTCTGGCACAAGCAGCCGATTGCACATGTGTGTGTTGTTGAGATGCTGAAGCAGCAGGATCTGTTGCAAACAAACAAGTGGTCACACGTCACAGGCACTGACTACAGGGGCGGCTCCGGGGCCCAAGCCCCCTCTGGAGTTTCCTAAGGGGTGGCGGGGGGGCTGTGGCCCCCGGGCAATGCCGAGGCCCCCTCCCCCGCCCCCCACACACACCTAAGGTGCCATTAGCAGAGCTTTGTCACCCACATCATTTGATATTTCTTTTGACTTTCCTCGACCTTCTCACTTAAAATTTGATTGTGACTAATAACTTACCGCATCATTGTTGGCAGGGACATGCATGACCTTTAATTCATACTTTCGCTTTATTTCTGCAAATCCTGACAATAGGAGGACAAACGCATTAGAAGCACTAGCGGCGGTTGCCTCATCCATATTTTCTCACTTCACCTTTGTTTTAAATTTCCACTGTAAACACCGTGCACATATACAATCTATTTAAATATACAATCTATGTATATATACGCACAGGAAAAGGTTTATTATATTTTCGAAAGAGATGGAGGTAGCCAATTAAGAATTATTTCTGAAGGTATAGATAGCCTATGTCTAGAGAATAAATATGTTGCTGTAGGTTCACCATGCTTCAAATTGCTTTGCGTGGTTTTTGGACCATGAAAATAACCTAAAGACTTCAGTGACCCCTTCGGCTGAGTTTTTTATCAATGGCGTGTGAAATGCATGTGAATGTTGTGTGTCTCAGTATTGCTTCTCTTTGCAGTAAGCTGTGCTAATGACTCAGGAAAAAACATTTCTAATAATTTACAACATTTATTAGGGATGGAAACATTGTAAGTTTCCCAATTAACTATCATGCTCCAAGATTTAAAAAAAGAGCAGTGTGTTACTCGAAGAAAACCTAGTGCATGTTGTCTACAGTACAGTGGAGTAGCTGCAAGTAATGTTTTGTTACTGAGATTTAATTAGGTAATTGTAATTAATTATCGAGGTCAAGACATACTATCCTAATGATCAAAGTGTCAATGAGGCATTTGAAGGCACAGCCAAGGGACATCTAACTGGGGTATTTTCAGCGACGTACTAATCGAGTACCAATTCTTTTTCCGACCGATAAATAAACCCCGCGAAATATGGAGAATACCATGTGACTGCGCTCCTGCCCAGATCATAAACAGAGCTTTTGAATAGGCTCCCTCTGAGTTATTCTGAACGAAATAAAGAAATAAAGAAAAACATCGTGATCGAGCTAGTGCTTTATCTGCCGTGCCCCGGTTGAAGCAACACATCGCGTTTGGTGTTAGTTGGAAACAAGCTGTGATAGCTGTAGTCTTAACGTAGATAAAGTGCACAGATGTCTTTCTTTTTCCCACAAAACCTACCCCCACAAAAGTGAATTGACAATGTCAGTGCAAAGGTTTAAATGTGCGTTTTGTTTCGTCCGAATCGCCATGTCTTTCTCTAATGAGCAGAAGGTAAACGTGGTTTTTGCATTGGGATTTGCAAATGGCAACAAGAGGAAGGACGAAAATATATAGGTATATCAGTCGTGGAAGTGTGGTGGTAGACCAAACGAATCAACTATCATCAGAAATTATGAAAACCTGTGACAAACCAGCAGCTTCAAAAAACTGTGGCGGAGGACTCCATCCTAGCCTACACACGGATGTTCTAGCATTTATGGCCTCAAACCCTCATGCCAGCGTGCAGGACGTGGTCGCCCAGGTACCAATTTCCAAGTCATCGGTTTGGAGGATTCTAAATGACGGCCTTTCACCCGTACCACCTTAACCAGCACCAATTATTGGAAGGTAGGGACCTGAACAATCGTCTAGATTCCTCTAATTGGGTCCTCACAAAAGCCAATGAATCACCGGACTTTTTGAGCAACATCACGTGAACAGATGAAGCCAATTTTCGCAGAAACACCTAGGTAAATTTGCATAATGCACACTATGGAAGGACTCCAATCTACACTGGGCAAAGCGCAATCTGCAACGGTACTAGTGGTCGCTGAACGTGTGGTTCAGAATTTACACCGGTGCTATAATCGGTTCCATCTTCTTCAATCACATACTGACTGCATGGACAGCGTTACATGAACGAAATCCTTGAAGGAGTGGTGGATAGGTTTCTTAGCGAAGTCCCGCTGTCATGTCTTCCACTTCTGTGGTATTATTTATTATGTATTATGTATTATGTATTAGGTATTATGTATTATTATTTTTTTTGCAGACATCCTGACGGTCAATTGGGCTCATTTAGAAGTGGTATATTTAGTTTCTTGAACGCATCGGTTTTGCTTTTTCTCTACACGTTGGTCGCTTCCCTGTACGTTTATTTCGCTTTTAATTTTTGACATGAACCCGTTTTTGCAGCACGCATACACTTTCATGAAAAAGAAAATGCTCACTTTAATGTGGCTTTCGTTCGAAGCAAGTTTCTGGCGTGAAATATAGCTTCGTGCGCACTCTTTCGATGCGGTGTGAGCAATGCCGGGGTTTTGAAACATCCTATGCCTATTACATTGCTTTTTGCATTGCGTGCGTGGTCAGAGCAGCACTTCAGCCGCATTATCAAGGGGCTTTTGTTATCAATGTGATCAGTCGGCCTTGAGAGACGGATAATATGGGTGACATAGAAATGAGAGGGAGGAATAGCTGCGAAGCCGCGAAACCTGCTGTTGGCGATCCTTCCGTGCCATTATCAAGGTGATGCACTGTCTCTTTGGGTTTGCGACAGACAATGCAGTTGCTTTTAATCAGCTTATTTGAGCGCACTGCTTTATTATGCGGGTGAGAGCGCACTCACGTGGTGTTTTTGATATTTCGTGAGGTCTTTTTCCAGTCGGAAAGATATTATATGCAATTAGTAGGTCGCTGAAAACGCTGCACTTATATGTAATTTTGGTGTGCCTACAAATGCCGCGTTGACATTCTGAAAATTAGGACAGTACTTCTCGAGTTAGAAAATTAATTGCAATTACCGAATTAAATCTCAATAACGAAATATTTACTGGCGGCTACTCCACTGTACTGGAAACAATATGCACTGGCTTTCTTCGAGTAACGCAACTGCTCTTTATTAATGTATTGGTACATAATAGTTGGGGAACACAGTATAATTCACTCAGTAACTGAAATGAGGCCAAGCCGGATTCACTTGAAATCAGAATCAACAGCAATCATGCACAAGAGCACTTACACTTGGACTCGCAGAAAAAGAAAAAAAAAAAAGACAGAGAGGCTGCAGCTTTGTCGGAAAGGTGAAGCAGCATTAGTGATAGCCAAGTATGTGACAATTACATGGAGGAAGATTATACCACTGAGAGGACTCAGGCTGCAAAATTGAACTGTCTCCTACTATGAGGTCTTGTACATACTCATATAGCGCCATCAGTTCACCACTCAATGCTTTGAGGTCAAAAAAATTTTCTTCAAGTGCAAGGAATTATACATACATATATATAGATGGAATTCAGAAAAAGCTGGTTTGACAAAGTTTGACTGAAGTGTTCATAACAGCACTGTTCAGCTGCGGGGTAGGTCTATTTTCCATGTTCAAATGGAAATCTGTGTTCTCTTACCTGATTAACAATCTTGCAGGTGTCCTGGATCAGTCCCACAATGCTTTCAAACACAACTAAGCCCTGTCTGAGTTCTGTACTCTCGCCTGGCTGCTCTCTGTAAAAGAAGGCAAATAAAGTCATATGATCACTGCAATTATTACTGTGATTAGTTTACACATTTGAAACCCCATCCCCTCCCCTGAATTTTTCCAGCGCCAGTTGTGGGTATGCTCAAATCTTGGCTGTCTTCCTTGCAAGACTCGCATCTGATGTTCAGCTTCCCTGCATGACGACATGCGACGGTAGGAGTTCGTGACATCATTATGCAGATACAAGTGACAACGCTAGTTTTCAGGTAGATATTCGAGTGTGACAACTTGCTTCCTTTTCTTTGGCTGGAGAACAGCAATGTGCACAAATTCACCGTGCCTTTAACAGTGTGCTTTGCAAGCCTGCAGCAAAAAAGTTCCCGTTCAGGTTAGGAGTGTGGCACTGGAATGGGCAAACAGAATCGCTGAAACGCACTGCTGTTTACAGGACCGTGGATTCAAATGGGTTGGGCCTCAATTGCTGACTAGCATGAACTAACATTCGCTTCGTATCCTTGTGTGGAGAGTTTTATTTCTCTCAGCATGATTACTAATATTTTGGCTAGCTGGCATTGTTCCATAAAAGAATTAAAAAAAATTCCATTCTTGTATGTTTGCTAGTGTTATGCAAATATTCGTATTTCCGAATAGTAGTTTCGAATAGTACACTATTCTATATTCGCTTCGAGAGCAGCTATAATATTCGTGCTTTTTGAAGTGCTGGAAAACTCATGATCATGAGTTTTTTTTACAGTCTAATACAGTCAACGACCCAATTTCCGGACGCCAAATAATTAGGACACCTCTGCGGCGCCGCCATGGTACCCCATAGAGTCAATGATAAGAACGTCTGAAATTTTGAACGCAAACACCCGTCACCGTCCGATTTTCCGGTCTTTCTGCCATGACCGCATGTCCGAAACGGCATTGATTGAAACCACCAATGCCGCCATTTTGATTATCTCGCCGCATCGAACAGGTGCTCTCGCATGCAAATCCGCTGGCAGGCGTAGCCACCACCGCAGCAATGCTAAGCCTAGCTACATCGACGTTCGTTACTATGATTCTTGGTATTCAATGTCGTGTTTTTCATTAAAACGATTCGCCGCTGTTCTCAATGGCGCCGATTCCGCCATTATAATCCGCGCCAATGGCTTAGAAGCTCGGAAAGCACGATGCATTGCTATAATGTCGGTCACCGAAAGTCAGCTTCACCTCAATACAGCAAAGTTACGCGGTGAAGCATGCGGAAAGTATTGCGGTGAAGCGTACCCAGAGTGGGAAGAAGACACAGTATGCATTCCTTAATTATACACGCATGCATCTGCCATCTGCTGTCACAGCAAGTACACTGATACGCCTAATAAGTGTAATGGCATATCTCGGAGCGTATATCATATCTTCAGAGCTATTTCGGACATCCCTGTGGCGATTTGAGCAATAGGGGGCAGTAAAAGGCATGCATTCAGTTTTTCAAACTGCCTGATTTTTCGGATGCTTTCACAGCCCCTAGGGAGTCCGAAAAATTAGACCTTGACTGTAACCAGTAAGACATGATTGTTAAAATAAGAATAGAGTCACATGTTTGGCAAAACTGTATAAATATTATAGTGGGATCTTGCAAATATATTAATTGCAATTAATTCATCAACTTTATTAAACAACGGGCAATAGAAACTGAGCAACAAGCTCCAGATATGCCGGTATATGCTGGTGCCATCAATGCCAATCTTGCGGCCTTGGTTGCCCGCACTTTTTTCTCACCACCACTGCGTCCATACACTAACCCCCATATTCAGAAATGCACCTTAATTGAAGCCCATGCTTGACTTGATATAAACGACGCCTGGTGCGAATGCGCCCAAGACACTTATTGCATTTACCTTGGTGCATTCATGACAGGGGTCATTTAAATCAAGTCAAGCGTGGGCTTCAAGTTAAGATGCATTTCTGAATATGGGGGTAACTTCGCAAAACAAGTTTCGGATAAAAATAAATACCTTTAAAAATTTCTCATAACCTTCCTTTCTTATAAGCTCTTATTTGTGAGAAAACTCATAAACATCGTTTCAAGACATTTAAACAATTATATTCAGAAAGAAAGCAATGAGTGAATGACGTCAACATTATCAAAATAGCAGAAGCTCGGTTGGTCGTTGTGGGGTTCTCACCCATGCTCTTGGGACAAAGGAATGACAACACAGTAGTGCAAACAATAACAAGGGCATTTACTGCACCTTTCATAGACCAATGCCTGCTAGCAGAGTTGCTATCCACAAAACATGCTCATGGGCGCATGACAAATCGCAGAAGTCTGACTCACCGCGATCCCATAGTGAGCAAATATGTTCGCCCTATGCTGGACTCCAACGCCTGGTCATTTGTGCATGCGAACGGTGGCATGTTCGAATGATCGTGTTCGTCCATGCCAGGGTAGGCCTCGCGAGACGGTCTCACAGAAGTATGGATCGGCACACACGCAGAACGTCCGTGCTGCTTGCCAATCCCAAGCCAAAGAACCAAGACCCATCTCCTTTTTTGCACGCAAGTAACCCCGCTCTTAAGTGGCGTTAGGAGAGCAAAACTCACGCCATCTCTCGTACTAACCTGCAAGCATATCGACAGCTTCCGTAAAGGCACGCGGCGAAGCCGGACTACAGGAGACGGGAGCTATGCGGGAAAACAACACATCAGGGGATGCACGAGAGTCGCGCATCCCCCCATCGTCAAGATGGACTCGAACGATAGCATGAAAAATCCAGTTTGGAAGTATTTCTCAAACTTCTCCCTAAAAAGGAAGCCCGGAGTTTCAATAAATAAGTCATACTTGAGTTAATTGCGGTATCATTCTCATAAATTAGCCCACTTAATCCCACAAAGGTTCAACACCATTTCACATCAAAGAAAATTAAAAGTACTTGCTCACACATATTTCGGGTCACGGAGAGTATGTTGGCATGAAGGAAACAGCAAAATTATAATTGAGTACAACTTGATTAGTGGGGTAATTACTTAATTAGTAATTTGTTCGCTGAACTGTTTACCAACTGAACACTTCTTCCATATGGGCTGTACGTTGGTTGGGTTTACAGCACTAAACCAGATTTTTCAGGCACTAAATTCAATATATCAAAAAGGATATGTTGGGCTTTATGGGGTTAATAATTGCTTGTATCCAATAATTATCTTGCATGCCACTTGGCGGCCAATATTTTTGAATGGCAACTATTTGATTCGAAAGTATTCAGCCAAAGTTACTACTATTCGCTTCGAACTCGAAAACTACTATTCGTAAAACCCGAATATGTTTGCACTACTGTGTGTTGTGTTCTTTGTTATTATGAGCATTTAAATGCCACATTTCCATTACGTTCAGAGGTGATTTGATTACTTATATTGTGGGGATGCGTGACTCTCACGCCCCCCCCGAGATCTAGTTTTCCCGCATAGCTCGTCTCGTGCAGGGCGGCTTCGCCCGCCGCGTGGCCTAGCGCCCGCGGCGGTCGGAGTAGTTGAAGCGCAGTGCGAGAGATGGCGCTAGTGTTGCGCTGCGGCGAGGTTACTTGGGCGCCGGAAGACAAGGCGCTTGCTTTTTCCCGGCGGGTCGGCGCACGACGTGGACGTCCCGCGCGCGCGGCAACCCATGCTTCTGCGAGACCACCTCGCGTGGCCGCCTTCGAACGCGCTACCGTTGGCGTGACCGAACACGCGAACGACCAGGCGTTGGGATCCAGCATGGGGCGAACATATTCGCTCGCTATCCGGTCGCTCAGTGAGTCAGACTTCTAGATTTGTCGCACGCCCATCGGCATGTTTTGTGGATAGCAACTCGGCTAGCAGGCATTGATCTATGAAAGCTGCAATAAATGCCCTTGTGTTTGCACTACTGTGTTGTCGTTCCTTTGTCCGAAGAGTACGGAGGAGAACCCCATATCTCCCCACAATATTTATGCATAAATAAAGCACCATTCATTCATTGCACAAAGCAACTCAGTAGAAGGATGAAAAGGATGTCTGATAGAGCGATAAAGATGATTTTAGTGAAATGCTTGCTCAGCCATCCCTTTAGCCATCTTGCCTAATGGTCAGGTCTCGCCTTGGCTCTGCATGTCTCCAGACTGTCAATATCACTACACCAGGTATTGTTATTGCGTGTTCTAGTATATTCAATTTTTTTCATCAAGCATCATGTTTCACTTCCTCTCACAACAACGCTATCCGTTGAGCCATTTCAGAGTGCAATTTACCAATATACTCAAACCTTGATATAATGAAATCGGCCAGAATGAAGTAAATATAAACAATTTTGCTGCAATATTAATGAATAATGAATATATACTTATAACCATTGGATATATTGAAGATATCTTTGTGCTGGATGCGGCTTCATTAAAATGAGAGCAGCTAAACAGCTAAACTTGATTTGACAGTGTTCACTGCTTGTCACAAACGGTAAATTTTTCTATTATTTATTTTAATTTCAATGTTTCCACTGCTTTTGCAATTATTTTAGCATTCCGTGGCCCTCATTTTTGGATAAAATGAACTTTTCCGCTGGACCATTATGGTCAATTATAGCGAGTGTTGTATGTACGTACATACAAATTTCTCACAGCAAGCTAATACACGATGCACATGGTCTCACCGAACGTGGAAAAAGATGTCCACGTGGTCGAGAAATGGGCAGAGGATCAGCCAGAAGGGAGGCAAGTGGGAACGCTGGGTCTCCAGTGCGTTCATCCAGTCACGGTCACTGTCCGATTCACTGCTGTCACCATCATAGCCTGCAGATATTACCCAATAAAGTCAGCGCCTGAATAGTAAGACACGTGTTATCAGCTTGAATTCAAATACAAATAAGGTGAGAACAAGGGCAATGTTTTGCAGTGTTTCCAGTTTCACCTACACAGTGTTTTTCTGGAAGTCTTATTCAAAGTCTCGCAACGCTTGTTCTAGATAAGACAGAACGATAAAACTGATCTTATATTATTTCTTAAATCATTCAGAAGCCACTGATATAAAGTTAAGCGAGATAAAAGTAACTAATATTTTGCTAAATTTTCTAGAAAATTAGGAAATTTAGAATTTCTAGAAATATTGCATAAAATTAGAACAAAGGTGAGATAAATAAAAATGGATTACATACTGAAAATAAGCACATAGAAAGTTCCATTATTTCCCAAAAGGCAAAGCATTGATAGCGACAGCAAAGCACACTAGACTTCTGTTGATTCGACTGCAGTTAATTCAATTTTGCTGTTAATGCGATCCCAGCTGAAGGTTCCGGCCAGTGCCTATGCATTTCTATGGGCCAGAACCTTCGTTATTTTGCTCCTCAGGTTGGCCTTTGTCGGATAATTCCAACTTGACAAGTCGACATGCACATGTATGAGCCATATGATGACTCCAATAGTGTCCCTTTTAGTGGCAGCATCTGTCTCGGCGGAGGTTAGGGGACAGAGAATGTATTTAACACGTAATCTCCTGTCGAAATCGCCTATCTGAGAAGGACATGCTTCTTGAAGTATTATAACCAAATGTTCATATGTTCATCTGCTGCTTGTGATTACATGTATGTAGTACTCCCATAGAAAAATTTTCAAGCAATAGCCATAGCTCACAATGTCTGATTATGGCATTTACCTGATTGCAATGCAGGTCTTTAAAAAAATTAATGGGCCGAAAATTTTCTAAATCATACAAAACCAAAACTGCCTTTGCGGAATTTGTACGCTCTGCCACATAACATACATGTATAGTGGTGAAGCTGACTTTACAAAACTGGCCTTCCTTGTGCAATTTTATTAGATCCTTGCCCATTCTTCTTGCTAAAGAATCGGGTGTGCATAAGATTTCTACTTTGTTTAGGAGCTTTAATGTCATTTCTTCATTAGTTTCCTACTTCGGACACATAAAAAGTGGGTGCGCATTTGGTTCAGGGGCGTGTTAGAATCGAGCAAAGACTGCCGCGGGAATCAATAGTGTGTTGTGGCGTTTTTTCTTCTGCATCTTGTTTAAATTGTACTGCCGGATAATGCGATCAATTTCAGTAATTTCATCAGGGCCGAAATATCCGAAGTCGAATGTATTAGACAATTACAGGATGTAAGGTTCATAGTTTTATCAGACATATAAATTGCAGTAAATATTCACTTACTAACTAAGCAAGCACGGTGTCACATGCGCACCGACAAACATAAACAGATCTCACTCGATGACCGTGAGCACTCGCCGTCCCAACATTGACAAGATGAGGAGCACTGGCAGCAGAGAGAACGCTTCTTATGGCCATGCAAGTGCTTTTGGGAAATGTGTGTATGCAGCAGAGACGGGCATCACACTTTTTCTTTCCTCCTGCACCGTGCAAGCACCTGTCAGCAGCAATAACTGCACCAAATTTGGCAAAGTGGCGCATGTTACTACCTAATACAAACAAGAACATCTTGTTTACTGTATGGCTGCAACTACCTCTCACCTCCTTGTGATGTGAACTGTCTAGTGTTCCTACGCACCACTGTTATCATTCTTCTTTTAACAGCTGAGCTGGGAACCCTCTTTGCCTATTTAGTGTACAAACCCCTCTGGCCAGCTTGGCCGGTAGGTTATGAACATGTAGTGTTTTGTTTGTTTTTTGTTCTTGATTTTTTTTATTTTCTTTGATCATCTCCACCATTTACCCACACCCTTGCTTAAGCCACTGAGACATCCTTTCCATTAAAGTTCATTGTCTCTCTCTCTCTCCAACTGAATAATCCTGGGTGATGGCCAAAATTTAAAATTTGGCATAGCTAACAATGTCCAGATTGAATACTAAATCCAGCAGCATCTTCCACTGTTGCAGAGGCTTGGTAGACTTGGTTAATGGTCCACGTTATTTAATAATCTGTTTTTTGCAAGTGAACATTATTTGACTTTTTAATGCAAAGTCAAGCGAGAAGAGTTTGCTTTACAGTATCCCACACAATTTCCTAAAGTTTAAAAAATCAATTAATTTTGTTCCGCGTTTGCTGTGCGGTAATGGAAAGTGCACCATTTCATAAATGTCTAGCGCCACATCTGAGAGGGAAGATGTAAAATTTTTTATGTGCTCCACGATGTTGTGTAAGTGCTCTGACGAAGCATATTGCTTAAATGCAATTGGTAGTTCAATGTCTGAGCCGTGCTGCATATGGCATGTGCCCAGAGATACAAGGAAAACGCCCTACTAACTTTTTTTATGTATACCAACTGAATAGATTGACTTTTACAGAGATTGTCACCGTGAAGCAGCAACCTACATCACTTGTGACCAATGTGCTCAAATGAAAACAGCACTGCGAACTAGTACCTAGTTTCGGAAGATCGTAGCACATGAATGAGTACTGGCAGTAGCCGAGTCATAAATTCGATCCTAGCACAATGTTTTCTCATGAACAAGATAAGGAGCATAGGCGACATTTCTTATTTTTTCTTCTTTCTTTTAAAGATACTGTTTTTAGAGTTAAGAATACATGAGTGCCCTGGCCATTTTTGAAACTTCACAATGTATGTGCGCTTATTTTGTCAGACCACTATGGCAGCAGAAGAGGTGCATACACCTTTTCTTCTAGGAAGGCACGGTCTCTTTGTTTATGCACCGCCCAGCAACGCACAATTCTGGAAATGAAGGTTAAAATTATTGAGGAGATATGATTATGGCAGAGCTTAGCTCTTCGTGAAAGAGTCGCAGCTCGGTGATAACTGCATAGACAGCATTATTTCTTTCCCATCTGTTGCATAGAGACACAAACGTTCATGCTGGTGGGCACGTGTACGTATGTCGTGAGGAGCATGAAGAAAGAAGCGGCGCCTTGCTTCTTTCCTTTTCACAACATATGCGCCCAACCATTTTTTTTTTTTTTTTCATACTCCTATGGCTGCAACACGGCAAATGGGCAGCTGGGCGAGCTTGCTTGCTCAACGTACACTCTTTCCTTACAATGCAGCGCGCACCTGTGGAGCATTGTAGAATTGCCTGAAAAAGGTCTACTGGAACCGCGGAGTGCAACCTCCACATGCAGGGGTGTCTCGGACTAGAGTCGTCATGCAATAATGTGTTCTTCCTTCCTTCGCCCTTAGCCCTGACACTTTCGCAGATTACCTCGTACACATGGTGTGCGGGCCGAATATGCACTCAGGTGAAGGAACAACTACACCCAGCCACAACAGGGCTAGGGGAGTGAAGCATGTGCTTGATCATCAACCTCCAACATTGGGCATGCAGAAGGATGGCGTTTATCAAGCCACCAATCTTCTGGTCTCACCCTTGCACACCCACAGCATATGATGTCCAGGCAGCACATTGTGTCGCACTTGGCCTTCATAAAGGAGTGCCTAGGGATGGCAAAAATTTGCCTAGGGTGTCCATATAGTTAGTGTTCCAATAAAATGGCTCATGTACAAGTTTTCAGCTCCATAATATAAGAGATAAAGATTTGAAAAAAAAAAAAACAGCACTAGTGTTTTTCGAATGAGGTAAGTAAAGACTGATAAGTTGATCAAATTGTGAAACCCAACACCATATGATGAACTGCATTTCTGTTAACCACTATCAGAAAGAAGAGCCCCTTCATAAAGAGAGACGCCTGTAATTTTGATCTTTATTAATAACATGAGTTGCACAGACAAAAGTCTAACTTAATAGTCTACGATGCACTCAGCGACTTGCTTTTGTCTACCCCATTGTGTATCTTGCAGATAACTGTGCATAGACAATCATCTTAAGATTAGACAGACTGTTTTTATGCGACACAAATGCTGTCTATTATTTTTTTCACTACAAATAATCAACTAGTGGAACTGCATTTCTCAGATGCTGGTTTTTATTCTCAAGGTTCCTTAATTAAGGTTTAAATTATCACCTTAGCAGTCAAACACAACCGTGCTTTATGACCTGTGACCTTGTGCCATGAATGTTGTTTTGTCACTGTTTCCCTCCCTTTCTATACATGCAAAAATTCTGACATGAACCTGGAAGTGTTATAATCAAATATTCTTATGCTCATTTGCTGCTTGTGATTACACGTATGTAGCACTCCCATCTGTAATGCTTAGTTGTGCCTTGAGGCTCACAAAAACAAACAAATAGCTTAATGAAAACCCACAAAGGCAGATCGCAAAGGATATGCAGTTATGAACGCATTCATAGGTTTCAATTTTAAGGGTTCTGTATTTGGCTCCAACAGTAGGCTACAAAAACCGAAGTGCACTTGAATCCAACAGCCTGTCATGCTGCGCCTAAACTTGTTCATTAACTTTTTTTTTCTCTCTTCTCCTGGGCCCAATAAAAGGCTGAATAAATACAGCTATCAATAACCACAAGGCGTACCATCCTCGGTGTTGCTGATCTGCCCGCCAACCTCGCTAAGTGCGTTGGGCGTGGAGCGTGTCGACTCCAGCAGGTGTTGTGGTGGTCGGAATGCCATGCCGTGGCCCAGGGACGAGGCCAGGCTGTCAGTGCGATCGCGGAACCCTCCGTCTTGCTGCTCCGAGGAGCCACTCTCCTCTACGAGCTCTGCAGGAGCTTCAGCTGCCGCCTGTTAGGATGCCAGTAATAAAGATCAACATGCCGCAGCTTCTTAACTCGAGGGAACGAACAGCAGAGAGATTTAGCATAGCGACAGTGCCTTATTGCCACAGCACTTGGCATTTATAAACCCTGTGTAGTGCTGTTGTGCCATCGGTTGGGCGAAAATCGATAACCTTTCCCATCCTGGTGCCGTCCCTCTAGGACTAGCAGTGTCAAATTGAGCAACTAATCTCAATATAACAACAAAACAGTATTCATACTTTGTCCTCTGCAATAAGACGAGACTAAGTGATGGCCGATTTCACCATTTATTTTTTGCTGTCACTGCTGAGAGCAAGTAACACAGGCGAGTTAGGATTGAAGTGGACAATCCGAGTACTGCCATGTTGCTACGCAGTCGCGGTAACCAGTGGAAGCCATTTTGGTAAAATTACCAAAATTACCAAACTGCATGCATGCAAAATTTTGGTGGATGGTAATGGTAACAGTAAGACAGTAAATGTTATGTGGAGGATATGGGAGAAGCAATGTGGCATCATTTGCCACAGAGAATTCCCTGTAGACCTACCCTGCTCACGTAGGTGAGGTGATCACGGAGGGAAATCACTGTTGTCAGACTACTTTGGTGGCTTCTACTTTCGACACCACTTTTGATCACTTGTTGATGATGGCAGCACCAGCACACTTCGTTAAGAGTGCAGTTGACTTCTGTTAATTCAGCCCTAATGGGACTGACGAGATTGATTTAATTATACAGTGTGTTGAACTAAATAAGATGCAGAAAAGATGCCAGAACACACCGCTCTTTCATTTGGCAGTTGTTGCCCGAACCAAATGTGTGCCCACGTTCTATTTTTCCAAAGCAGAAAACTAATTTTTATATATAACATTAAAGCTCCAAACATAGTAGAACTCTAACGTGGACCTAATTTTTTAGCATGGAAAATGGGCAAGAGTCTAATATGTGTGGCACAATGGTAATCTGTTTCCTTAAGTCAGCCTCGGCGTGATACTGTCTTATGCAGAAACGCCTACGAAAGACGCGAAGGCAGTTTTGGTTTCGTATTTTCACCGCACGGGCAATTTTCGACCCAATTATCTTTAAAAATTTTTAAAAACCAGTGCACGTCGGAACTTGGCCGGCCGAAAATCGGTGTTTTTGATGGGAGATGACACGTGTTCCAGGCAATCACTGTCCCCTAAGCTTAGCCGAGACAGGCACTGCTACTAAAGGGGCCACTATTGGAGTCCCCAGAGGGCTCAGGCATGTGTGTGCTTACTGGTAAATTTCGAATTATCCTGCAAAGGCCAACATTAGGATTAAAAGAAAGAAAGAAAGCTTGGGCCAATAGAAATGCAAGAGCACCAGCCGGGACCTTCGGTTGGGATCAAAAATTGAATTAGCCAGAGTCTAATTAATGGTAGCTGACTGTAGTATCCTTGACTCATCTTGCCATCACGGTGCCTGCACATGGAACACGCCTTCCAAAGTGTCACCGGGTCCCTGTAACTTCAGTAACCATAATAACAAAGCAACTGCGATATGGTTACCACCCTCTTGAGCAGCAATTTGGTACCAGCCACCAGCACGGAATACTGTTGTATGCCCTTCCAAGCAGGGATGGTTCACTCCACTCAGTAGGAAGCTCCTCTTTCCGCTGGGGACATCAGCCGGCATCATGTCATTTCGCAAAACTGTCGCATTGTCACATGATGCGTACTCCTCACATCGATGGGCAAGACTTTTGTCCACTGTGAATCTCTCTTATTGGCTAGAGATCAAATTAATATAAAATGGATGTATTAAGTGAGATTAAGAAAAAGATGTGGAGTGGCTTAAGTCATCCAACTTGTTGAATAGATAACAGATGATGTGCTAGAGTAATGGATCAGACGGTAGGGGTAAAAAGATGCTATTCAAGCTAGCAGAAGATCAGTTGGAATGACAAGTTCAGGAAATTCACAGTCATAGAATGACCTTGCTTGATGCACAACATGGATAATCAGTGATTTCTCAGAGCAGCTATTATCCTGCAGTGAGCTCAGAATAAACTGGCAATGACACTGAAAGAATAGTTCAGTTGAGATAAGCACGTACCTGGCTGTCTGCCGCCTTTTGCTCCTGAACAATGGTCTCCGATGACAAATTGGCAGCGTGATCGGCCGTGCCGCTGTCTGCTTCAAGAGTGTCAGCTTCCTCCTGAAGCTTCCGTCGCAGGTCGAGTAACTCCAGCGGACACGACGCCCCTGGAATCCGAACTTCTGGCTTTGGCTCTTCTTGTGTCACTAAAGAGTCCAGCGGTAGCGATGACGCTCGTTCCAGGCGACGCTCGACACTTTTCGTCCGCACGCTTTTTCCAGTTTGCCGCCGCCAGGCTCGGAAGGATGTGTGTGGCGCACCTCCGTCACCGGACTCATCTTCATCTGATAACTGCATTAGTTTATTTCTTTAATACCGCAATTTACACTTCTGCCCCATGGACAACTATGGAGGTAGTCTAGACCACTAAACTACATTTTCAAAACTTGTAAAGTGTCGTGGAAAAGGATAACACATTAGGGAGGAAAATGAACTTCATGCCTAAACCTCAGCATCGATGAATAATGACATCACTGTGATGGCTAATATTTTTGCATGTTCTTGCGTACCTGGGCCTTCCACGAGAAACATGTAATTGAGTGTTTTGCTTATTTTTGATAGCATGTGCATGTTTCTGGCTATAGCAAACAACCATAATTGCATCGGTCAAAATCTATGATTTCACATTAAGGCAGCATTGACAATTATTCTGTTTACACTCCTTCAAGTGCACGAAGTGTCCATGCATGGCAAGACTGACATACAGCAGTTGCAATTTTAGAAGTTTAATGGCGTCAGCGATAAATAAAAATTTTAATGAAGTTAAAAGTTAAGTGCAATAACTTAATGCACTTAACCATGCCCGTCTGGCACATCTGAACCATACAGGCAACGTTAATGACAGTAATGAATAATGTGCATGCAGTGTTGATTAGCCATGCCATGAACAAAACTGTCAATGAACAATTACAGGACAACCCTATGTTATGAATATTGTGCCATTTATCAGCATGCCATGAACAATTCTAAGTGTTCACAGATAACGTGAGTGGCTGATTGACACCTTCGGACAACAGTGTACAAGATCACAACATAATTGTAAGCTTCCCACGAAAAACAGACAACTAGGCACATAGTTGGAAGAATTTAGAGGCGAATGCTATATTAAAATATTAAGAACTAGCAAGAACCACATTCTTTGAAATCCACATAAACATAAGGCAAGCATTAAGAGCTTTGATAATAGTATTGTATCTCTGCAAGTCATAAGTGAAAAGAAGGGGACCAGAGAGGGGCTTAATTTGTGTTGGTCACAACTATATGAAGCCAACAATTAATGAAGCCAAAGAAAGCACTGAGGAAATTACTTGCCATTTTTGATTGAATTGTAGAAATGATAAGGTAACAGGAAAGTTAAAGTGGACTTAAAAGCAATCTGACAATTCCAAACATCCTGTACCAAAAGAAAAGAAATGGTAATCGCTCATTACATTGCAGTTCAACATACACTTACATAAAACCAGCTAACATGGCTCAACTGAGATGCGATCTTTAATTTCTATGGCAATTGATGACATCCATCCCACCAATCATGCAACAACATATGATCTGCACCAGAAAGACACCAAAGCAGGCAATCACAATGCACAAAGGAGAGGATCTGTCAACCAAGTAGCTTGCAAGGTGTTCCAGGGTAGTACAACATAAATGGCTAGCATTTCAGTGCAAGGAAAATGTTCCCCAAACTAAGCATTAGCGTATGTTCATTAATGTATGTTATTGTACATTAGTTCATCAATGAAGCATCAATTTAAGCATTAGTGTCCACATAGTTGTGAGGTTCATAGGTCACTGAATAATAGTGGCCTTCAGATATGACAGGAACGAAGCACTATAGTTAGCCCACAAATGCCTGCTGCATCTTGCCGTTCTGGTCAGCCATTTCCGACTCCTACCTACATTGCTACTACCTACATTACTTCACAACAAGTTAAAGCACACATACGGAATAACAAACAAGCAAATTCACATTGAAGACATCCTTTGACGATGCTATGCAAGAAAGTGAAGAACCGGCATCATTAAATGATATTTTTTTAGCAGTCTCAAAGAATACGCTCCCACACCACTGGGAACAAATGCTCGCAGTTCCACATCTAGACACATCCACATCTGTTACACCAGCCATGTGCATGCACCATGACAAACGCTGGCAAAATTTCCACAAACAACAAACAACAAGCAAATCACTACCAACACTTCAGCATGTTTTTGTCGTCCCCTCCCAGTCAAGGAATGCGTATGCCAGACAAGCAGACCACGGACTGCAGCAACCACTCTATCGTCAGCATCTCGCACGGAAAGCCCCACGACTTGCTCTCCTGGCAGAGTGACCAGTTCCACTTATTATGAGAAATCAATTTTGCTAAGTTACTTGTAAAATTCTCCTGTCAGCTGCTGCAGCTTTTCAGGCTTTACTTTGCTCATAAGGTATCGTTACACAAATCACATTTGTGAGTCTTCTCTAGATGGCCAAATTTCTAAGCATCTTAGGTTAATATCAGAAATTGTCAGAAACTAGAAAAAGAGCACAAACATTGCCAGCATAGTTGCTTAACTCAAGTTAGCAATTTAAATGACTACGTTTTTGGTGGCTTTTAATCAATGCTTAAAACTAATTCAGCCACCTCCTAAAATGTGTATGAGAAAAGCAGTGTAGAGGTACATTACCAACTCACTCAATTAAGGCCATGTTTTCAGCCAGTTCCTTGAACGAAATATCCCACTCATACTGAAACATTCTAATTTCAAAAGAATATGCTGCCAAGTAAGTTGATGTGGTTTGCCGAGCCTTCCTTTCAACTGTGTGAAGCAAACGACACACAAAATATGGGAAAACACACACACAGGTGCCACTGCCATAAGTTTCATAAAAGGCGTCGAAACAGTGCATATTGTATGAGCACATGCATTACACAGATGCCGACAAAATAGAGACTGAATTCTGCCATGCAGGCACAGACACGTGCTGGCTAAACTGTCTGCAAATGCAGACGACGCACAATATGCACATAATGCTCACAGATGCATACAATACCGCTAATGAAGTGCATATGTATAGAAAAATATGCACTGTTTCGATACCTTCTTTTCATTAAGCAGTTGGAGGTAGTGGCCCTTGTTTGTGTGTCCCACAATTTCTGCATGTCGTTTGTTTCGGGTCATTGGAAAGAACCGTTCAGGCCTGTTCGGGGAGGGCTGTCTGTCTCTTGGTTCAGATTCATCTGGCCACTCTGCCACTTGAGCTCTGCATGCCACGATGCCTAATGCTACTGACAAGGCATGCGAGACGGAGATCCTCTTAAGCTCGCCACTCACTTTGGCGTCGGGGCCGACGGCCTTCTGGCGCGAGACCCTCAATTCGGTGACGTCAGCGCCTGCCTTTTCGTGAGGCAGTGCCGCTGTCATTTCCAATGCCTTGCTTCTCAGCTGCACGACACCGTTGCACCAATCTTTGAAGCTTCAGCTTTAGTAGTTCAGCTGTGTCGTGTGTGTCATGACCCCTTTCACACTCTCCGATACTTACCACCTTTTTGAAAATGGTACAACAAAGAAATTCAGGCCCTGCAATGGACTTTATTCTGTGAACTAGGATTGCAATCAAGTGCAGTCAAACCAAGTTACAATGTGGTCGCACCCTGGTCCAACAAGAAAACCTTTGTAACATCCAACTTTCATTATAAGTGAATATTTGTTACACAACGATATTGGCAATTTACTAAAGGTTTACTTTGTTGTATCTGATAACTCCTTATATGTACCGTAAAAACCGAAATATACATCGGCCTCTGGTTTTGAATAAAATTGAAAAAAAAAAGATTGCTTCAATGCAGTTAACTACAGAACACACCCTATTCTATCAATAAGCTCATTCATTGTCAACGATGAAAACCGCACTTTAACTGTTTGGATACTCATCCGGCGATGGCCGCTAGACATGTATGACATCTCACACCACATCATTGGTGATGTTCAAAGCATTTGTTATGCAGGCCATCGAGCAATGAGTGGCATAAGCGCTAGGCACCCAAGGTGCATGCTGGAGATCACTGCAGCTAACTGTAGGCATCCTTGTCTGACTGCGGGACATTCACTCGTTTTGATGGTCTAGCTCCCGCTAACAGCCGCTTCAGGTTTTTCACACAATGTTTGCAGACCGTGGTGGCTGACGAGACCTCTCTTCCGTGCCGCTAATTTGTTCCGGTGGGTAGTTGAATAAATTCCCCCACAACGTCTTCAGTTCAGCATGAACAGCGACATGAAGCTTTCAGTGAAAATCAAAAGTCGCACCCACCGTGGTTGCACAGTTTCACTTTCAATTCACGGAAATCAAACAGTGCAATGCCACTACCGTGCTCCTATTCGATTCCACATATTTTTTTTTGCATCATTTTTGAATGCAGCACTAAAATCAAGCCAAAACTTGCTAATTTTGCACCCTGAGACAGCAGTAACACATGTTTGCATTTCGTTTGTAAAGTTCGCAAGTCTGCAATGGCAACAAAATGGTGACACTGTCTCTTCGTTCTTCTTTCTTTGTCCCGTAGTGGCCAGATGACAGGTGACATTGTGCCAAAGACCCCAATATAAGACGAATAGGCATTTGTCCACTTTTTTTTTTTTAATATAATAACTCAATCTATATTCCAGTTTTTACAGTGTGTTCATTATGTCGATGTTTGACTGAATCATAGTTGCATGACTATAATGCAACCTTGAATATGATGTGAGAAGGGCCCTTTGATTAATCAAAAAATATTTTTAATTGTGTTAAGCTTCTAATGCCAACTGAGCCAACAATGCCAATTTATAATTCGCAAAATAAGTACAGGCGTGGGCTTGCATGACATACTATCCTTCCTCGTTGCTGCACTTTTATTTCTTCGCAGACCCCCCTTTGCACGTATGCATCCAGATTGTCTCAAAGACAAGTTGGTCTTTCTGCTAAACGCAATCACCTCGCGGTAGCGCTTTGGGCAGAACATCAGGTAAGCATATCCCCCATTTCTCATTGTTACGTAGTTTTACACATGGATTCAACAAGGCTGGACGATTGAGAAAGCTGCATGGTTTCATCCCTTCAGGTGCACTACATTACAATAAGAGCACAAGTGGCACAAAGACAGAAGGACTATAACTTGAAGCAGCGCGACGAGACGAGGATGTGAACAAGAAAACAACCACAACAGGACAACTGCTAACTTCCAACTGAAGTTTCAGTCGAGAACCACCAGCCATTTATAAACTGTCAAGAGCACAACAAGAACCATCAGGATCGACAAGCATCCACACAGGGGCACTACCAAGTGCCCAGGTGTTCAACCAGAAAAATCATCTCTAACTTTGATAAGCCAAGTGGCACCACGCTGAAGCACTTATCTTCTGCTTGACCTGTCAATCCTGATGGTTCTTGTTGTGCTTTTGACTGTTTATAAATGGCAGGTGCTTCTGGAATAAAACTTCAGTTGGCAGCCAGCGCTCGTCCTGTTGTGGTTGTTTTTCTCGTTCATGTCGTCATCCCTTCGCGCTGCTTCAACTTAACGAACCGATTCGCCCAAATCAAGTTGTTGCTATGACAGAAGGAAAGGATGCTGACACATGATCAGGTGTTATCATGTGTCACCTTCTGTCCTTATCATCCCATTCATGCTCTTATATCTACCACACCTTATCAGCTTGCCCATCAACACGCCTTCTATATGATAGTGACCTCCAATGCTGACTTGAACACTATAATTGCTCTACAAATTTTTTTATATGCTTTTCACTGTGCTACCATGAGTGCCACAATGTTTGATAACGTGGTGACACTTCCACTGCTTGCCTTGCCTGCCTCCACAGCCTCCACTGTGCCTGTCCACGATGGCAGAAGTGATACCAGTGCGAAAAGCATCAAGCCGCTGTTTCGACAGCTGTCATCAACAATGACTGGGTGAACTACGCAATGTTTTGGCCAAAAGCTTCAGAAGTGCTTCTCAATGGGGTGCGTCAGATAGCATACTGTTGGACTGTTGGAGATAGCATACTGTTGGATAGCATACGCTTGGTCTACATGCTTTGCACAGGAGCAGGTTTCTGAAAATTTTTGTTTTTGTTGAAGTGCAATGCTGCTTATAGAGCAGATATTAGCTCCAGCGACTTACATTACAAGCGGTCTAATTCAGCTATTTCCTGAAATGCGTACGAGAAGAATAACGGAAGGCGTTCCCTCGTAGAACTGGAATTGAGACTTCGAAACATTCAGTGCAAGAACTTTTCGAGATAAGGGGTGAAGAACACATGGTGTTAACATTGCGGAGGAAGAATTTTTTAGATTATATTGAAACATAAGAGTTTGAGGTAATAAGGGGTTACAATCGCTTTATCACGGGACAGCAAATGGTCCAAAGTTATACAGACAATCTTGCCGCACCGACAGCATCAAATGCAACTATAAAGTATGTTTCTATGGGTCAAAGTATTCAATCCTTAAGACGGCAGCAAGGTTCTTAATCTTTAAGGGCACATGACTCACCCCAAGGGGAGGCACAAGCGACCCAAAGGGCCTCCGCACCACCTTGGAATCCTTGTCATCCAGGACAACACAGTAGTGGTCCTTGTCTACCTGCTCCAGCTGGTAGCCTGGCAGCGTGAGGTGCTTGAACTCCTGCACAAGGAGCACAGCGAAGAGACAATTGGCGTGGCCGTGGTTTGAGAGGGTAAGACAGCCCTGTCAAACCATGCCTGATGTGGCTGTGCCTGTCAAACATCTTGTCTCTGAGGGAAAGAATTCCTCAAGCAAATTAATGACTACATGAGTCCTTCCTTTAGAGCACAGCTCTTAGGCACCTGTTCCTGCAGCGAGAGTCGGCATTGTCCCTCGTAACCGAGCGAATGAACACGGCAGAGGATGAAAGCGAACACTTAGCACAGCAGATGATGAAAGACAGCGATAGCGAAGAGAGTGTGAGGAGGAAAGCAGAGCAGGAGGGTGCAGCAGAACCACGAAGTGGAAAGCGGAGGAGGAGGGTATAGCTAAAAAAGTGAGAAGAAAAGCGTAATGCGGTGCAAGACAGGCTTTGCGGCAACAATGGCTACGAGATGGCACCAGAGTAGTGCACGTCGTCTGTATGGAAACAAAGCGTTGCATGAGTGGAGGTCTGTGTGCGGTGGCTGCTGTGAATCGTGCCCATGCGCTGCCTCTCGCGATCTCCCTATTAGCGAGGCAGTCGCGCAACATTTCACTCCATTTGCAACATGCCACAAGAAACAGATTGTCTATGCCAGCCAATATATTGCGAAATGAAAGCACATATACAGCTGCACTCAAATTTCACATTAGGGAGTATCATAATCATTGAATTTTTTTATCCTTAAGTACAAGTCATAGACATTAGCACAGCGGAGTGGTACATAAACTGTAGCTCAATGAACTAGAACAAATTAACCCTTTAACTAACAATCCCAAGCTGTACTTGTCCAAGCTGTTTGTACCAGCACCATTAAAGGCGAGCCTCAAACTCAATTGTCACCATGCCTTTGAGTATCAGAACTTGAACATATCCTTCAATGATTTCAATTCCCTTCGTTATCATCTGCGCAGACAATTACGCTTGCAGTTTACATATGCGATGAGGGAAAGTGCCTTTTAATGTGACTGGTAATTTTTGGGAACTTCACTCACTTTGTAGTATGTTTGTATGCAACCTCTTTCATGGCACAATTTAAAAAAAAAAAATTAAATTATGGGGTTTAACGTGCCAAAACCACTTTCTGATTATGAGGCACGCCGTAGTGGAGGACTCCGGAAATTTCGACCACCTGGGGATCTTTAACGTGCACCTAAATCTAAGTACACGGGTGTTTTCGCATTTCGCCCCCATCGAAATGCGGCCGCCGTGGCCGGGATTCGATCCCGCGACCTCGTGCTCAGCAGCCCAACACCATAGCCACTGAGCAACCACGGCGGGTCATGGCACAATTTGGGCCACTGGGTATACGCCAATAGGTATGTGCCCATTCTTGTTGTAAATCCCCCAGAATGGGTATATGCCACGCTCTTTAAAAAGAAGAAGGAGTCATTTAAAATTTCTCTGGTGCTCAGTGGAACTGAATCCATGTCACATGGGTCCCTCAAGCACGGCAGCCTGATGCTTCAGCGCATTACACGCCAATGCGCGTGGGCAGCGAGGGAGAAATTCTCAGAGTTTGCATGCACTACTATGCCAAGCATCTCTGAGGCAATGCACGTTCTTCACAGAGGCACCACTAGATGCCACAGCAAAGGGAAGGGCGAGAAAGGAACCCGGCTGCTGTACACACCACATACATTAATTGTTTCGGAAGTGGCAATACAGTGCTGCTACACTGCTTCAATGTCAATCGCATTAACGTCAACATTCATCATGAAATGGGATGGGTTCTGCCAGAATTTTTTTAGGCTAGCTGTCTCATTAATAATTTGGGTCATTATAAGTGGTAAAATGCACATACAGTAGGACCTCGGTGATACGATCCTGTTTCGTACAATTTTCCAGTGCCAACGTTTGCGACTGAGAATACAAAGAACGACCCTTTCTTGCTGGTTAATATGTTCCCAGAAACCACAATCTTTTGGCACCAAGGTTCAGTAAATCGCCAAACTGTGATCATATGATAAGTTTTTCGGTTGCAAGATCTTATGTGGACAAGAGGTGCATGCAATCAAGAACAACCACTCGCCACAGCAGCTTCCCCACATTACAGTAGAACCTCGTTGATATGTTCCCGTTAAGCACATTTTCCCGGCATCAATGTTCGTTATCAAGAACAAGATGACCAAATAGAGTTATGCTCATATTTTACTGGTTTATATGTTCTCGGAAAACACGATTTTCAGCAGCAACATTCAGTGCATCACCAAACTGCAATCGTATTATACGTTTTCCAGCCGCTAGGTCCCATGTAAACAAGAAAATGCGCGAGGTGCACACAATCGAGAACAGTATATAACTGCCTGCCACGCCAGCTTCACTGCAATACTCGCCCGCCCGTCTCGCGTGAAAATGCCAGAGCGCACTCACTTCCTCATGTCGGTACCGGCAAATCTTCTCCGGGGTCGTTGCATGCGGCTTTCACAGTTAACACCACCAATCCTATTTCGATAATCATCTTCGCCTATCAGTTTCACAGTGTGTGGTGCCGTTGGAAGCGTAGTGCATGCTTTTAATAGGTAATAACCAAAACACACCACTGTTCCCTACTGCAGACTGCGATCGTATACGTCTTCCGGCCGGTAGATCCCGTGTGAACAAGAAAAGGCGCAAGGCGCACGCAATTGAGAACAGTATATAGCCGCACATCTCACATGAACACGACGGCATGCACAAGATGACGGCGCGCTCAGTTTCTTATTCCGGTACCTGCAAATCTCCGCCCGGGTCGTCGCATGCCGTATTCACAGCTATTGCCGCCAAACCTATTAAAATAAGCATCTTTGCCTATCTGTTTTTAAAGCGCGTGACGCATAGTGCCATTTCTAGCTTACTACACGCTTTTAGTAGGCGATAATCCAAATGGGCTGCCGTTCCCGGATGCAGGCGGTGCGATGTGAGCATCATGTTTCGCTATGATGGTATCATCTTCCGCCATTGCGCACCAGCTTGATTTTGTTTTAGCTTCCCTTTGCCATCTTACAACACTACGCAATAGGAAAACAGCGAAGGGCATCTCCTGTCGGCTGCTGGAGCGCCACCAGCTCAATGCGCGTCAGCATCTCGCGTAGGCATCTTGTGCGGCAACACTCCTCGCCGAGTGTACACATCAGAACTTCCCGCCAAAATTCCCTGCCTGAAGAAGTTGCTGGCCAGACCTAACTTAAGGAACGCAAACGTAAGTTTGCCGAAGCCGCAAAATCGACAACTCAACTCTTGAGCTGCTCGGGCCACAGTGGCTTGACACGCGTCGACGTCTCGTGCTGCAACGATTTGCGCAACGCTTCGCATTACGTAGATGTCAACTAAATTTGAGGCTGCCAAATCTTTTTCTTGACTTCACACTGTACGTTTTCCCAGTTAGTATGTCTTTTCTGGCACATTTTTCTAAAACGTTCGAACGACGTTCTACTGTATAACCTATTTTCAAAATCTGGGTGCATTGCAGTATAGTCTGCTGGAATAAAAAATAGTGACAAATATTCTACACTTCTTTACAAAAGAATTTGTGGTTTAAAGGGTTAAGATCCTACCCAAAAGTGTTCTTAGCATCACATTTGTACATGTAGGGTGTCAACTGCAAATTCGAAAAAAAAAAAAATTGTGTCTTTTTGTAATGCAGTGCCACCACGCATCATCACTCCAGAGGTGCTTGTAACCATCTGTGGTTTTGAACAACAAAAACAACAAAATTTCTTTGCTGTACTGTCACCACTTCAACCAGAACTGATTTCTCGCTTTGTCCCGCAATGGCTACCAACGCGGTGCGGTGGCCTAGGTACTATTCACACTTCATCTTGTATACTGCTGTGTGCTCTTGCCCGCACTTGTGCGGTTCAGATGTGGTATTGCCATGTGCTGCTTCAGGTTATGGACATCCAGATAACAGACTTCCATCTCGTTCCTAATCATTCAGTGTTACCCCGAGATGCTTGCTCACATGATTCTAAGGCATGCACAGAACATGCTGTTTAATGTGGAGACTAAAAAAAAGTAATAATAAAGAAAAGAAAGGAGGTAAATGCACATTTATCTTCCACAAGCAGAATGCGACAACCCTGTAGCACCACTGACCTGCAGAAACTTGCCAAAACTCTGCTCAGGCCCAAAGACAAATTGCAGTGGCACCTTTTGCACTTGGCACCCGGGGGCGCCCGTAGTGGCGTGCAAACGTGTGGTGGTGCGCGCCTCCGCAGTGCTGCGAACATGGTCTGCAACCATGTGCAACGCCTCCGCTGTCAGCGGGAAGCTGTTGAGGGCAGCCGAGGCCATCTCGTCCTTCAACATCCACTTCAGCTGCACAATGAAGCGGCGGCGATGGAAAGTGTAAGCAACAGCCAGTACAACCTCCCGAGAAATTAATTTATAGCCTAAATGCCTACTGTTAGGTACCAGAAGCAGCACCTCCACGTACGTCGACAAAGTAAGCACTTCCCAATGTTTGACATGGCAAATACTGCCTTCTTTATTTGCATAAAAATGGAGATGACGATGCTACACGGTGTGCCAAGTTGCTATGTTGACTCTGCATCCTGGTTTTCTTGCTATTTCACTGTAAACACACGTCATGCTTAGTTTTTATTGTCTGTGACGACGCAGCGATCTGTGCTGTCAAATTGGTGTCGATTTTCTTTAAAGGTGGTGGCTAGAATTTGACTGAACCACTTTCATACAGTTCCACATGCATTTAGCATCATATGTGAGTAGGATATGCCATGTAATCTCTGTCTTGTAAATTTTGAGAAGGACTGAATGAATGTGCAACATAATGCACAAGGGGTCTCAGGAACAAGATGTTTCTAGGAGAGGAATCTTCACATCTGAGCCAGTGCGGGTAATAGGTGATGTAAAGTCAAGCATGATGAGATGAAGAGATGTGTGGTTCCTTGCACACCGCACAGCATAATCGGCATTTTGCCCAACCATCACTTTTGTCAAAATGACACCTTAAAGCTCAGTGCCAACGGTGGCTCACCTTTTCAATGCACCTGCTGATGACTTCGTTTTGGAATTCAGGCAAGTGGTGAAGTGGGTCCCTCGGAAGCTCCAGCTGATAACTGAAGAACAATAGCAGTGTGTATTCCGTAGTCAATGTTTGCCAACTGTTGTCTCACCATGAAAGTGCATATGACAGCATACTTTAATGGTTTTATCAGATAGCAAAGGTAAGGTAGCAGGGGTATGGCCTTTTTTGGTTCAAGCACAGAAGTAAGTTTGCCATTTTTTATGGCAACCCAATCACAAAAAGTTCACTGACGATTACAATACTCTCTAATGTGAAATTTGAGCGCAGCTCTATACGTGCTCTCATTTCGCGATATATTGGCTGACGCAGACAATCCGTCATATGCAGCACGTTGTAAATGGAGTGAAGTGTGGTGTGACTGCCTGGCTAATCTGGAGATCACAAGCGACAGCGCATTGCCGCAGATAGCACTTCCAGATGACACATGCTACTCTGGCGCCATCTAGTAGCCATCGTCGCTGTGGAGCCTGCGTCTTGCATGGCACTACGCTTTTCTTCTGATGCTTTCACCATATCCTCCTCCTCCGCTTTCCTCCTCACACTATTTTCGCTATCACTGCCTTTCATCTGCCGCTGCACTCCGCGTTCGCACTTTCATTCGTTGCTGTGCTCATTTGCTCGGTTGCACCGATGCTAATGCTTGCCGCAGGAATGCACAAGTTAAAGTTGCGTTCTAAAAAACTAGTTTTTGAGTTGGTCTATCGAAACCTTATGCAGTTGGCTCAATTTAGGAGAAACCCAAAGGGACTTTGAAATTATTCAAGCTAAGGTTAAAAGAAGCACAACAAATCCAGAATAAATTCATCTACCAAGACTGCTCAGTAGATCAGACGGTTCAGTCTAGTAGAACTTGCCTAAAGGAGGGGACATCGGCCTTGGAAACAAAAAGACTATAAAAGAACCTATTTTTCATTTCTGCTATTTCGTTATCTGCAGATCATGACGCAGCCCTGCTGGCAAAAAACTAGCTCAATACGACATGTCGTTGGGGAAAGAAACACTGTACTTATACTTCAAGATACTCAGTTTTGTCCTTGAAACTTCCGAAAGTGACCGATTTTGTGCCATTTAAAGTCCAAAACCCCTTATCAGAGCCAGGTCATCTTGGTGTAATTTAAAGGAGCATAAAGCTTGCTTTCCTGTCAAAAAACGATCCTTCAATGCTGCTTCAAAAGAAGGCTACCCGGTTTTGTAGCTTCAAATGTATATTGCGCTCATTAGTGTTGTTTCTCTGTGCATCTTTCTTTAAAAAAATATTTTTGCAAGTCATAAATTTGGGAGCGGCACTGTCTCTCTGCTGCACATTCAATTATCCTGACTTCTTTTTTTTTCTAAATGCTAGAGAGTCTTGGAGTGCAGAGCCACTGTAATATAGTATTTCAGGAAATGCCAACATTTTGAAATCTTGTAGAAATTACCAACAAAAATCCACACCTGCGATGATGCACCTGTAGAATTTCATAACTCCATCTAAGCTATATATACAAACATTAATAATGTAACAGTTTTCATTAAAAAACACTGAAGACAAAGACAAAAAGACACACATGACAGGACGGGTGCTGAACTTCCAACTGGCGTTTATTTCAAACAATGATCTCGTTAGTTGGAAGTTCAGTGCCTGTCCTGCCGTATGTGAGCTTTGTTTTTGTATAGTGCTTTTTTATGAAAAATGTGAAGATGAATCAACTCGCCCAAACCAAGATATTGCTAAAAATTTTAAATATCCAGTCGCACTCTTTGCACATTCAGAAACGTACCTGCTTAATTTGAACTCTCTTGTTGCAGTACATTTATTGCAACTCCCCTTCCAAATATATGATTCAATTTTTTTTTTCTTTAACTTTTTGTGGGCTTGGCTTAAAAAATAGCTAACTGCATATTTGTAATCGATCCCAGACATATCGAACTCGAAGGGTATTGCAAAATAGTTCGATATATCGATAATTTTAAATATAAAATATGCCTATCTGAAGCTCATCCGAGATCTATGCACATCTTGTACAGTTTCCCGAGACCATGAAAAGCAGAAACTTACCATAGAAAGGTATCTGTTAGCGCAACAAAACAAAGACACAAGAACAAACGAAGACGAAGACAGGCGCTAACTATCAACAACGAAAACCAATCTCCTTCTCCAAGGCTATGTTGAATGCTAATCCTAAAAGCCTGCACAGCCCGGACACGAGATCGTGGTGCACTGCACACGTGTCGGAGTGATTTTGCATGCTTTAATTCAAGATAAGGCAAAAATAAATGCAGTACAGAAGCAAACTAGCCTGTATGAAAATGCACTGTGTCGCCATCAGTGCACCAGTATTGCGTATTGCATGTGAATATGCCCAGTCGCGTGTCCGTTACAATATGCCACTTAAATGGCCAATTGTCATACGTGGGCAACGAGCATGGCGGATGTCAGGTTTTGGAACCAACTTCCTGTTGGAACCAGTAATCCTCGCTTATCGAACCCCCGAAAAAAGTCCACATGTGTCTTCTTAAGCGCCACTTAGCAATTCAATGCATCGTGGCTGTTATGTCCCTTTGTTATCGGCCCTTCCCCTTCGGCCCCTATATCGGTGACTGTCAAAACAACACACACACTGTTAGTTTCGAAAGTATGGCTTTCAGCTTGCAGAACATCCCATTCACAGGTAAAGATGCGAGCATGAATGAAGCAAGTTCAATGCGGACCCACAAATGATACGACAATGAGTCTTGCGTGCCACTGCCGCATTAGAGGGGGGGGGGGGATCCTTCCGCAAAGTCTGGGATGTGGCATGCGGTGGTTTTGTTAAATTCAAACTGCAATGTAAAGATTCGTCCAAGTGGAGGTTAGAGTTGCATTCAGTTTGGCAGCTCACGGAATCGTAACGCCATTTGTGGAAAGCCTTCATCTACGAGAAGACAAACCCGGCGGAGCAGCATCTCCAGTTCGGCCTACACCATGCCCGGAGCCATTCAAAACTAAAGACTGGATGTCATCCACGCTTTCTTGTGGAATACATATTGGGCCAGGTGGCCTTTTGCATTCTTGAAGCACAGTGGCGATCTGATCTTGCCAATAACAAACAACCATAGTTTGCACGAGCCATCAATATGCACAGCGAGCAAAACTGAGAGCACCCTGCTCATTTTTCCTCAAAGGCACGTACTGCCCATCGGATTCAATCTCTTGTTTAACAGCATCTGCCAAAACAGCGCCATTTAAAATTTGTCGGCATAAAATCTTTTTGACAATGCGAGAAGCGATCGTGCCTCCGTTAGGAGCAGCGCACTTGCAGGGACGTGGCACAGCTCAGCATTCAATATATCAAATGTGGCAGTGAACGGGAGTTCGATGTATGCGTAGTGCATCGCTATACTTTTGCATGGGATATTCAAGAGGATTTCACACCTGATCCCCGCAGACAAAGATTCAATATATCCGGGTTCGATATATCCAGGATCGACTGTATACGGTCCATGAGTTCCTACGACACGTGTTGCATTTGCACACAGATATCCATGCATGCAAGCATAAATGCCTGTGAGAATGTGCAGGGCATGCCATTCACATTAAAAGTGAGGAAGATGTTATACATTACATTTACACAAGTTATATACATACAAGAAAATCAAGTTTAAAGCACACAGTGAGAAGGCACGGCCATATATAAATTCTGTCTAGTAATTCGGCTTCATGGAAAAGCACCCTAGATTGATGCGCACAGAGCAGTGCAAAGAGCAATCACATTTCTTTTATGTACCTAACATTTCCCCACATGGCACATAACACAAGAAGCTGCAAGAAGTAGATAGCTGCCCCACAGCTTCCAGTGTACAGTACATGCACCATTTGCCAAATATTATTGCTTATCGGACCCTCTGATCATGTTAACAAACCTTTATAAGAGCCATGGCTTGCCAAACTGCAAAAGTAACAAGTAGCACTCGCACAACTGTATGTGTTATCTGGCACAATGGGCATACATGAAAAACTGAACACAAGCCCCACCACCAACAGCCTGGATTCTGAAGTTTACCCAATGGAGGCGACGCTCTCAGCATCCTCATCTTGGCGCTGTCGTTCTGAATCAAACATGATGGACGATGATGACAGGCGTGCATCACCAGGTGACAGCTTCTCAACGTCCAGGGGCAATGTCAGGCAGAGAAAATCCAGTCGGATTTTGATGCTTTCGAGGTCCACCTCGGGCTGGGACTCGTCAAGACAGCTGATGACTTCCCCTGGACATAGGAGAGTGAAAAGTTCCAATCCCAAATCATGGCCCCTTAGGCGGCATTCACACCGGCAACTGCCAGAGGTCACACGTCCAACTGCGACTGGCAACGAAAGAGTTACTCACAGCCACTGATTTTCATACCAGCGCTTTGGTATGAAAGAGCACAATCTACTTGTCACCACACTGAAATTTCTCACAATTTGTACTGTTCCCGTCTACTTGCACTGCCGTTGCTACAACCCTATCACTACATTTGGCCAAAGCAATCACTGGCGATTGTCACTTTGTAACCAATTTAGTCCAGAACTTAGAATAACAGAAAGCTGAGCTAGTCAGGCGGGCATTCGTGTTGTCCACTTCTCTCCTCATGTGTCCGTGTCGGCATGCCTTACCCCTTCTTTGCATTGGTCAGGAACCTCTCAGTCAGCGGTGTGAATACCGCCTTATAGACGATAATTCATATCCAATAAGAAAAAGAAAGCACCATTTTTGTATGAATACTGAATAAATAAAACCTTCATTTGAAGAATGGATGCAATTGTGGCTTAAGAGTAAGCGCATCAGGCTATCCCACTGGGAGTCGACTTTGAAGGCTGGTACATTGAAATATCTGAACACGCTGCAATTTACACCAAGAAACTCATATACGTAGACATCAGCACTGAACCATAGACTTTCATGTTAAATTACAATTGAAAATATGTGGTACCAAGGTGTATATGAATTTCCATAAAGCGATGCTTCATTTGATGTGAAATACAGAAGCAAACTTTTGATGTGAAATACAGGCATTGGCGGCCTAGAGCACAATGTGATCACAGCCGTGTAAATTTCCTCTTCAGTGAAAAAATCATCAGCTGCCAAACATTGTAAACCTACTGCTAAAACATTTTGTTATACTTCCTGAAATAAATTTATCACTGCACATGTCCTACAGTATAAGGCATTGCATAGTTGCCGGGATGCAAAATGCTTGGCCATGAATGCTCTTAGTCTGCCTTACAATACATGGTTGCTTCCGACGGCAGCTTCATCACGCCATTATGAGATCCTTATGAGGCAGCACTAGTCCTTGTCTAAAGATGTCACTGTATTTTAATAAGTCTCTTCAGCGATTCCTCCGATGCATGCCTTAAGGACACCCTTTCACTTTAAGCACTCTGGAAGCTGAAAATACTCGATCATGAAACCACAGCTCAGCAATCACTGGAAAGTGAAATCAAAACCAAAACTACAGCAGTGTAAGGGAGGTGCTGCCCTCTGCTCAACAGAGTCGAGGAACAGGTTGAAGACTCTGTTGTGGACTGAGGGAGCAAGAGTGGGCACTCACCAAGGCAGGTCGGCAGTGAGGTCAGCGAACACGACCCACAGCCCGATTTTGTTGTCACCAAGCATGTCAGGTGGGCGAACAGGGGTGGAACTATGGGCTCTGCTTCTCGAATGGTTTCCATCACTTCCTCCTCATCTTCTTCATCCTCATCACAAGAATCATTTTCGCCCGGCGAAGGGGGCGATCGTGCCGACCCGGCGCAGGACTCGATGCTCGTGACCTCAGTTGCAGCAGCGTTGCCCATCTTGGAATGTGCTGCAGCTGCTCCCTTCTCATCGCATGATTGGCCAGTGTCGGGGGCAGCTGCAGTGATAAGCCACCACCACAGGTTACGTTGTGCTCAGAAGGAAGGAGGCCCACTGTCATCACCCTCATCAACAGTTGTGTTATGACACTAGGTGGCAACTGGAGACACTACTAGCGAGGCACACCATGTATGGTCAGTACCAAGAAGCACGCACCCTGATGTGCTCAGCGGGCACAGCTAGGCCAGTTTCACTGTATCAGTTCCGCGACCTCTGTATGGTGCTTGCGCACTGTGAGTATGCATGCTCCAATGCTTCATGCACAAGATCAGTGTGTGTGGGATACCTTCTTCTGGAGTACAGCTGCACCTGAAAGTTGGACTGTGCATGTCCTAGGTGCTCCTTGCACTTTATTCTCTGGAGCAGTATTCTCACTCAATCACTTTCATAAGATTGCACACGTGTAGCACTGGATGCTGTCAACAGCATTCCTGATAGCGCTAAGCTTGCTGTCTTAGCACAGTTCCAGGAAAGCTGTCACCCGTAAACATCAATGCATCCACTTGCTCGTCCCACAAAATATCATGAAAGTGATTATATTTTTTTAAAAATGCAGCAGCAATTTAGTAGTAAATGTGAGAGAAATGCATTAGCATTACAACGTCCCTCTATGAGGTTATATATCCATGATTTAAGCTGCGTTCATCGCACCGTGAAGTGTTGTTCAGGAGCTCACTTGACACGTGCCCGGCCTCTTCGAGGAGCGAAGTGCAACTGACGGTGGTACAGAGCAGACCACTACCTGTTACACGATATATATATATATATTAAATCAACTTTCGCTTTAATAAATGCCATCCTTCGAATAGCTCCTATTCATAAAATGTGACCGAATCTTTTGCGACTCCACTCATTCTAAATTGTAAGCTCACGGGACACTAATATGGTATCCGGCAGGATATATATATATACATACACATACATACCTACATGCTCTTCTAAGCTCTCTCATCCTCTTTCTACTTCTACAATGTCACCAACTTCCCACACTTCTCACACGCACACTTTTTTCCACTGACACTCCTACTGCTAATGCATTAAAAGTGGACAACTGAAACTACAGCCCCTGGTCATGCAAAAGAGCATGACCACGGGCTGTAGCACAAGACTGCTAGGATTGATAAGCAGTGAGCAAGTAGCATTCAGTGGATTTCTTGTCAAGTCGTTCCGGGCTCGCAGACTCCTCTGAAGTGAAGGCTCGATCCCTTTGACAGGAGCTAACAACAAACTTTGGTAGTTCTGCACGGTCTCGGTGTCTTTAACGGCCACGGGTGAATCAGGAAGCACATGCATGTTTCCACAAGCTGCATGTGAAATTTCACAGCCAAAGATCTCATGCATGTCATAAGAAGCAGACTTAGAAAGCAAGGCGTAAATTCAGAAGGCAATGCTTTCTCTCCCTCCAGAAGGAGAGAGAGCATTGCCTTGCCCAGTTCTCTCTCCCTCAAGGGGAGACAGAGCATTGCCTTGCCCATTTCTCTATCTTTCAAGAGGGAGAGAGAACTGGGCAAGGCGATCACAGACGGACAATTAGGCGCCTGTGCTGTGTCGCAGGTCTTTCTTCTCCCTTGTATTTGCCATGCTGCTAGTGCTACCAAGAATGCTATCCATCCTTGTTCAATCGTTTCTCTCTAACCTCAGCATGTGTGGTAGTCCTTGCATGAGTAGCCATCATAACTGTGTCAACATTGATGAACTGAAAAAAACCTACCTAAGATATTCCTGTGAAATGTCAGCTCCAAGCAAAACATTCTTAATTTCCGCTCTATAAGCTTTTCTCACCAGCCTGGCTATCCCTCCAGTGTCTGCTCCGACTGGCTGCTCGGACGCTTTGGTCACCGCAGTAATAGAGCATATATATAGAGAAATCTGTGGGTAATCCCCTGATTGCATCATGCAGAAATGTTGCACACTGACAAGATAACATTCACAATACATTTGCACGAAGGTATGAAATACAAGCAACAGTAGCAATAAAGTTGAGTGATAATTGTCTCTGTGTTTTCTAGATTAATTTCTAGAATGACATTCTGCATAACCTACTATGTAGGTATCCGGAAAGGTGGCTGAAGGGGTAGATGATTTGGTCAGCATAGCTGGTTTAAAGCAACAGAATAAACAAACAATAAGTCCAGTTTTATGCAAATGTGCACAATACTTCATTCAATTCGGCTTACTGAGTCGAAATTCCTTTTTCCACGAACTACGAACAACCAGAAATTGATGCCGTCCCCAATTGTACCTACTACTGATTGAAATATGTTACTTTCTTTTACTGTGTCTGTTCAAATGCTTTTGTACACACCCCGCTTGGACCTGTGCAAGGTCTGCAGTAATGTATAAATAAAAAATTAAGAAAGAAACACTGGGTTTATGGGTATGCTGTTGTAGAGAGCTGTGGTTTAAGTTTCACTACTTGTTTTTTGTTTTTAACAAGCTCCTAAATCTAAGTAGATGCAAGTGTTCTTACATTCCGCCAAAGGTGGAAAGCAGAGGCAGCGATGGAAAATCGAACCCACGACCTTGTACTCAGAGGCAGAATGCCATAGCCTTCAAACTACCACCACGGATCACGTAAAGGCAGTGGCAGCAGCGTATAAGTCACCGTTGGGCCATGATGCTGACCTGTGCAGCCACACACAGAGCTAAATGCCCATCATGCTATCTGCTCGCCCTTGTACTTCGGTGTAGCCTGCCACTGTGTGTGTAATTCAATCTCTTCCGTAGACAAAAATTTTGAGGATGCTTAAGCTTCGCCTTTAAGAGTGGAATGCGATACCATTCAAAGATCCCCGACTGCTTCTCACGCTTCCCGGCAACTGCAGCTTATGTAACTGTAATGTTTACCGGGAAACGCTGGCGACGAACTCTATGCCTGAAGGCGGAATTTCTGGTAGAAACGCGGTGTCTTGCAGGGGCCACAATGCGGCGGAGGCAAGCGCCATCTGGAAGTGCTTCAAGAAAATGGGCGCGCCACTCCGTGGACCCTGAGATATTTACGCGCCGGCGTGCCTAAATGGACCCCGCCGTCTCCGGTCCATGCATTGTAGAAACCCTGGAAAAGGGGTTTGTTTAAGTTTTCGAGTAACAGAATTATGTTTTCTCGTCTATTCAAATTACAGTCGAAGAGATATCATGTTTTAGTTGTGTGTAAGTCAAAGCTTACGATTTTTCCACGTATTTTAGCTTGAGAAACTCAATTAGTTCAGTCAATTCCTTGCGTCACATGGAAAGCCTGGGTGTGCGTGGTTCGAAAATTTTTTCGCCGAAACGATGTCCGCCGCCGGACGCCAACACCAGATTTTCTGCGACATGGGCTTCTTAACGCTGTTGCATTAGAACCTTGAGATGAGGTGTCATGTTACTCTGAATGAAGCACAGAGAGCAAATGGGTTGCACATGACGTGACCACCTTCAGCCGGAACAGGGAGCAGAGGAGTACGGAGACCCCTATCCCCCCGTTGTTATGTGCGTGTATCAGAAAAAAGCTGGGGGAAGGTAGCTCTGTGCTTAAGGAGGGAGGGTAATGCACTAGAGAAAAGAGACGAGGCATTACCTGCTAAGCCAAAAGACACGTTTTTAGTGTAACACTAGTGTTACACTAACATTAGTGCCACACTAGCAGCAGAAGCGCACATTTAACACAGCAGTCTAATGCTACGCATGGCAGAAATACGCATCTGCTGCAAAGATAGGTTCAAGACCCTTTTATTTTTTTCAGCAGCTGAAAGACGGAAAGCAAATCAGAATTGACGAAAGTGATACCGCAGTATGGCAATGGTTTTGCACAAAGCATTGGGGTAAAACGAGGCGTGCAGTCTCGGCAATGCCCACACGGGACAAGAGGGCGCAACAATGAGCTACTGCCACATGACTACCCTGCTGAGAAAAGGCCACCAGTGTAGTCTCCACGACATGGCTCCGACATGCTTCAGGCCAAGCGCATTTTTTTCATACAACTGCCGTCACGGTAAAGCAGCGAGTAAAACAAAGAAGCTGAACAAATTCCTTGTTAATGAACAACTGAGTCATGGGCACTACACTGGCATACTGCTAATCACCAGCAAGACTGTGTGCACTGCAACAAAGATACACTGTCGTAATAAAAGTCCCCGAAAACCATACGCACCTAAATGACAGAAATTTCTAAGAGAAAGCAGTCAACAATTACCTTTTGAAACAGCACAGCATGAGTTGGACAGTAAAACATTGTAAACAAAAAGGTGTCTGTGTGGCTAGGAAGGGCTATGACTCAATTCTTTAATGTGGAAAACCTTGGGCTTGTATGTAGATGACACTGCGTTACACAGCAACGCCTCATATGAGGCACTGTCTCCTGCATGTGATAGCCAGAGAATGCAGATAAAAATATGCCCAAGGATATTTATTTTTATGTGCTGGGTGAAAATGAGACTGAAGAGGACAACAGTGAAGGAGGGAGAACGTGTTACCTTCTGTTCTGCAGTACATCAACTCTTATTATGCTGTTGTTGCTTATTAACTGCAAAAAAAGAAAAGGGAGGTATGGCTACCAAAGAGCCTGCTATCCCAATGATATTGTGTTTCTGCTGCTTATTCTTATGCTTATGTTTATTCTTTCGAGGCAGAAAGATTAGTTGCTTCACGTCAGTTTAGCAAACTGCCAGCAACACACCTTCAGAAAACTCTTCCTTCCTTGTGCGCCCCAAGTACACTTGTGCATCAGTTCAAATAGGCATTTCGTTTTGAAGGCACAGCATGCATGGTTACAGACATGCAGCACTTACGCTCAGCGTCCATGGAGAACTCAACATTGTGAAACCGGTCCGTGTCAATAGGCATTTCGTTTTGAAGGCACAGCATGCATGGTTACAGACATGCAGCACTTACGCTCAGCGTCCATGGAGAACTCGACATTGTGAGACCGGTCCGTGTCAGTGTCATCCCAGTCACACAGCGCACCCTCTTCCTCAGCGTTCGCATCAGCATTGTGGGGAACACCACCGCCAGCCCCTTCGGTCAGCCCCCACTAGGTGGCAGGCAAGATGGTGGGAAAATGCTGCAATTACTTGCAAGACTGACACCTAAACGCGAAACACATATGCAGCACACAAAAAGACACGGGGTAACACGAATGTAAACAGAGTTGGCAAATCAGTTCTGCAGAAGCTTGCAAGGTGGAGGAAGTTTAATGGAAGGGAAAGTTGCTGTCCACCTGAGACTATGATAAATCTACAAAGGTACATCTATACGAGTTTCTATGACAGCTCCGCAATCAAAAAAAAATTTTTTTTTGATGACAATGTCTTCCTTAACAAGTTACCACCCCTTTTTCCATATCAGGCATGTCTGTTTCTAGCCTGTTTCATGGGCCAATCCTGGAGATAGCGCAGTGTAAAAATGTGGGCCGATCCAGAAGATGGTGCATCAAAAATTTTGAACAGTCCAACGCTCCTGCTACTCTCCTCAAGCGGGGGGTGACACGATAGAGTGCCTTGTGCAGTGACTTTGCCCCATTCTCACCCCCCAACTCACTCAAGAAGACACATGTAACAAGTGAGCATCAACACAACACAAAGAAAAACAAATTGTACATCTTTTCATCTGCATCTTTACATTCACTTGCTACACGTGTCGGCATCCCTGTGCCATAAGCAGCCCGTTTTGCCATGGAGTACAGTCAAACCTTGGAATAATGAAAGGCCTAGACAACAAAATGCTCGCCACAAGAAATATTTTCAGATCTCTGGTGAATGCCTATAGGACTCAATGCATTTCATATCTCTTGACAGCGAGATGTGACTAAACTGGAATACCGCATTAATGAAATTTGACGACGTGTTAGCTCCTTTTTTATTTATTCATGTAACGCTAACAGAGTTCAAAAATTGCTCGAATGTATTTTCTGTCGTCTAGAATTGCGTAAAATACTGCCACAGCATGCTTACGTGGCCATCGCCATTATTATTTTTTTTTAGTGAAACGGCAAGGCAAACGAAACGACTGGAGTGACAAAAACATGTAATAGCCACCATCTTGTTTGTTAATTGCCCATTTCAAATGGTACAGCCACATGACCAACGAGTGGTACTGACATGCGACAAAAATTTGCATACCATGCGTAGTGCGTGCAAACACTCCACCTCTCAGTGTGCGTTGTTTACCTCTAGTGTGCAGAAAAAACAAAGTGCTGCGAAGACAAAGAAGTTGACAAGGGCACACACATGGACTTTTTTATTGCACTTGAGATGGTGGCCACTGCATGGGTCGCCACGTCTCTCGTCGTGATTGAGTACTGGGGCTGTATTGAGTCAACGAAAGTTATTGTTCGGGGATACGGCCCCTGATTCAATCATGCTGGCTTCGGCGACACACAGCAGGCATCGCTTGAGGATTTGGTGTCGCCAGGCTCAGGTATGCCGCAAGGAGCCTGTATTCTTGGTGCATCACTTTTGTGAAATTGTGCACGGCTTGGTACCGGCTGCTGCAGCATCTACAAGCAACAACGCTCCAAGCTCATGGGCAACAGTGTTTCCAGTGCCATAACGACTTCTTTATCACTGCAGGAATGCTGCTGCTCATAGATCTGTTTGGCGCAGAGTCAAGTGAAATCTCACAAAGTGATTGCACCCCGCAAAACAATCAAGAATACCCGTCCATGCTAATGTCGCCATCGCTGACTAATTGGTGCATGGGGAGCCCTTAGCGCTGTCGGCAATGCAGTTCTGAATAGTCTCAAGCAAGGCTCACCAAGGTAGGCTAATGAAACTTTGACAGTGAACTTTCATTTTTCAGTGCATCCTCTGTCTGTCCTGTCTCATTTCACAATGACATTTTCATGAAAGCAAATTTTTTTGCTTTACTTTCCCATTTTAGTAAGACTTCTTTTTTTAACCTAACTTGTTCGACTACAAGTGCTTTCATGTAATGACTGTAAATGTCCTTGCACAATAGCAAACAAGTGACATTGAATGTCAACTCCATTCAATGCAAATACCAACAGATCTTCCAGTGTGACTATAAATTCCTTCTATTTACCACCATACCCTTCCAATAAAAACTCACCATGGTTCGTGCATGGCATGGCGGGCAGAAGTAATAGTAGTCTGGGTGTGAAGGAATGCGCTGAAACACCTCCTCAAGCAGCTCATGGAAGCGCTGCTTAATGCTCAGGTGGAGCTGCTGCACTACATCGCACGGGTGGTGGCGTTTGAGCAGATTCACTGGGAAGAGGCTGCTCACTCTGGCATTGGCAAAGAAGCAAAAAAAGAAAAAAAAAAGTCGAAACATCTTCAAGTCATCCACATATGTGGAAGTCTGGGAAACATTTGAAAAAGTTCGACATTAATATATTCCTTGTGCTGTAGATCACTGGAAGGGCAATGGCATTAACAACTCCAGGCTTGGAGCTCAAAAGCACACCAGTCCTGGTGATGCCATTGTGCCAGTAGATCTCGTGGAGTTTTGGCTGTACTCAAGCTAAAGTTAACTTTCAGTTGAACAATCAGGGCAGCTGTTCTTACAACATATTAGCACTTTCTTTTCTCAATATTCTGCCCTTTCAGGAGGGGCGAGGCAAAGTTGTACATAGTGTATTGGTGCAGGCAAATCTTTTCAATTCCATCCAAACAGTACCTCTCCTAATTTCCTCAGCTTCACCTCTGTGCCCCTTCATCAGAAAGGTTATTCCATGTTATCTCCCCATGATAAGGAAACATTAAATAAATAACAATAGGAAAGTACGTGTTTCCCATAATAGATGCCATTTAGCCTGATAAGCACAGTCCCTGGCATACCTTGATGTGGAAGCAGTGTAGTGAAGCGCCTATGAAATCGATCTATTGGCAGCAATCGTAGCCTTCACATATTAATAAACTCAACAGCACCACATTTATAAATGAAATCACGCCACCATTATTGAACCAGCCGCAGACTCAGCAGAAACTGCCTTTTGCCAGCCCAACTTTAAACAGGGACAATAGATAAGGAGGAACATGAACATACTTTTCTACCCCACCCGTCCAAAATTATGCCGGTGAAAGTAACCAATATGCACCGACTCTGAGTCGAGACATGTAAAAGGGCGGTGTTGCCAAGCAGGACATGACACAGGAGAAGCGACAGGCTTGGCCTAGTTGAGTATGCAGGGGCTCACGAGGCAACAAAGAGTAAAAAAAAGGATGAAGTGCAGAGAAAAACTCACTGAACTTTACTTTTAGCTCTGCTTTGTGAAGAGAAGCTTAACTCTCTCACATCCCATGACACTTGTCTTCCGTGCATGACTCTTGCATCTCCCGTCATTCGGCTTCCCCACAAAACACAAACACGATGGGGAGAGTCGGTGCATAGTTATGCAGCTATGACAAGAGATAGTGCGAGTGTTCAGATAGTGGCTCCATTTGAGGGCGTGAATAACTTGGGTCGCAAGAGGTGCTTGCTTCCGGTTCTTCAGTTGTGGATGGCAATGCACCGACTGCACACTTAGTGGTGCGCTTTGCAGAATTACCTTGTAAAAGGTTACAATTCGGCTGGAGTGTGATGCTGCCTTGGGAAAACACAATCACTCAGAAGCGATTTAATTTGCAGCACAGCAGCACCCATGAATGGAATTAAGCATTTGCAAACACTCACTCAATAACCTTGCCTGGTGAATTTACCTCTCTCGATTCTTCAGCATGTCTCCATTGAGGAACTATGCCTTGTATGCATTTCAGCCTGCTGTCATTCTTGCATAGGCAGTAGAAGAAGCAATGAATGACCTTTTTGTATGTTGTGGGGTCTCTCACCCGTACTCTTGGGACAAAGGAACGACAACACAGTAGTGCAAACAATCACAAGGGCATTTATTGCACCTTTCATAGATCAATGCCTGCTAGCCAAGTTGCTATCCACAAAACATGCCGATGGCCGCGCGACAAATCTAGAAGTCTGACTTACCGCGACCGGATAGCGAGCGAATATGTTCGCCCCATGCTGGATCCCAACGCCTGGTCCTTCGCGTGTACGGTCACGCGAATGGTGGCGCGTTCGAAGGCAGGCCACGCGAGGCAGTCTCGCAGAAGCATGGATCGGCGCACGCGCGGCACGGCACGTCCGCACTGCTTGCTGTCCCGACCCCAAGAGGCAGCCTGTTCTCCCCTGCGCCCCCAAGTAACCCTGCCGTGAGGCGGCGTTAGCAGCGCAACACTCGCGCCATCTCTCGCACTGCGCCTCAACCACATCGACCGCCGCAGGCATCACGCAGGCCACGCGGCGAAGCCGCACCGCAGGAGCTATGCCGGAAAACAAGATACCTGGGGACGCGTGAGAGTCACGCATCCCCACAATGTTCACACTATTGTGTGTGCTTTGTCTCTTGCTACCAAGAACATCTGAAACCCCACAGCTTAAGCATCACGCCGAGGTGCGTATAATACACATGACATAGACTCAAGATGCGAGGAAGCAGGTGTAAGCAGTCTGCTTAGTGCCACTCACCCAAGGAGGCATGCACATTACCACACAACGACCAATGAAGCAGTGCAACACTTACGCATCACTCGAAGGGTGACAACTTTCATCTGCACTGGCGGTGGCATCTGCTTCTTCAACGGGCGGACCCAGAGCACCTTCACAGCTGGCCTCATTGCTGCTAGTGCCATCCTGCCGAAGAGCTCCAGTGCTCGTGCGGTGGGAGTGCTCGACAGTGGACTTGATGCGGAAGTCGCGAGTGTGACCACAGATTGCTTGGATGAATTCCGTGATGTCGAGAGTGAGAGCCGTTTCCTCGCAGGCATCCTCCACAACGGTCGAGACATCTTGCATGTCCACGGGGAGTCCCTCACAAAGGGCTCTGAGAAGTGAGAACAATTAAGAGCTGAGAGAGAAATGCTGCGTATACAAGGGCATTCCAGCAGAGACTTACAGACTAATGTTATTTAAAGGCGAACTGCAACAAAATTTCCATTAGGCTAAATTTGTTAGAAGTGAGTAGTATATACCACTTAAGCAATCTTGGTAATTTGTTTTTTTCTGTTAGCAGCCTTTAAACAGCACCAAAGCAGGTGATGTGTGCACCTGGTGGTGTCGCTATGATGCACCGTACTTATTCACATAATGAATGCTCTCGCTAATGAACGCAGCCTCCACTTTTCCAATCAAGCAGTGTGTTTTTCCTTTTTTTTTTTTTGCATAATGATTGCACCATGAACTTGCTGCCGTGATTGTAGGAGACACACGGTACGATTTGGCATCTGATATGGCGTTCGGCTGGTGCGATTGTGTCCAATGGCGTGTCGGATGCCAAATCGCACCGTGTCTCCTACTTTTATTGCGATAGCAATTACGTGGACGCCCCAGGTGCAGTTTTGCCTCCACCGTCGTTGCCGCGCATCGCACGATGTAGGTGTGAGTGAAAGCATGCGAGGGAAGCCGACGAGCATGGCTCAATATCGCGCGCTGTCCTTCGTCGTGCAAGAGGCCTTGGGGCGAGGGGGGGGGGGAGAGGAAGGGATGGCAGCATCGTACTCTGGCAGCAACTGGATATTGCAAAACCACGCCCGAGAGGCGCCGACAATCGCGGCTGAATCTCCCGTGAACAAGGGAAGAAAGCAGGAAAGAAACATGCCGGCTTCCGTTGCGCGCATGGCACCGGGGGAAGAGGGCGCTGTTTTACTCTGGCCGCAACTGCGCAATGCGCGGCTGTGGCGCACCCTATCTTTATTATTTTATTTTTATTTTTACATCATTCATCATTAGTACAGAAGGAGGCCCCGCAATACAAAATAAAGTGATCTGGGTCGAGGGCCGAGTCAATGGCGGCTCACACCTTTGTGCACGCGCGCTGCATTCTCGCCACTCAGTTTGCGTTGAAGAGAATGTTTGGAAGCTTATACAGCCGATAAAACTACTATCCTTACTTTGTGTAGCTGTCTACACATTTGCTATCGCAATCGATGGTTCGCATTTTGGGCGAAACGGTCTTTTTTAAAGGTGGCCGCGGAAGAAAAAATCGCTCAGAATTTTACCCCGCATGACGAACTTTGCACAAATTTTTGGGCACAAAAGTTCGTTCATTATGCAAGTAAATGTGGTAAATCCCAGCAAGTGTGCTGTGGGTGTCAGGCACTCAGGCTGCTGTGCGTCAGTGCACCTGGAGAACCACAGAGACCAATCAGAGCATGCTTTTCTCCCAATGTCTAGATGGTGAGACGGCTCGTCGCGGCACCCTGTGGCAGCCATGGTATCTACGCTACGCAGCAGTGTGGCCTCCGAGATTGCATGGGTGCGCAGTTGCAATCTGGAAAGTCCTGCCAAAGAGTTGTAATGCGTGACCTCTGACGAGCAGTGATGGCGATATTTTTTTTCAGTTTCGCTATCAAAAAGAGCTATCTTTGCTGGATTTTCGTGACATTTCCACTCGTATTTCAAATGTTAAAGGTTGCTTGGACAATCTTCTGTATCTACATTATCTTAAACCATGCTTATTACGCAGTCCAAAACTGGATTAGCAGATTGAGAGCTCTTTCTTAATTCAGCGGACGGTGGTGCATGGCCTTTCTTAGTTGGTGGAGCAATTTGTCTGGTTAATTCCGATAATGAATAAGACTAGCCTATTAAGTAGGTGCAGGGTTCCCAGCAACTTACAACCTTCTTAGAGGAACGGCTCCTAGCCGCGCGAAACAGAGCAATAACAGGTCTGTGATGTCCTCAGATGTCCGGGGCCACAAGCGCCTTACACTGAAGGAAGCAGCACACCTTTATCCCTATCTGAAAAGACTGGATAACCCATGGAACTTCTTTTCACGGTTGGGTTAGGGGCTTGCAATTGTTCCCCTTGAATAAGGAATTCCTAATAAGGGCAATGGGGTCGCAATTGACTGCACGATTGTTCTTGTTTCTATTTTTCCAGTTTTTATATTTAGATGTAAAAAGAAAGCTGATGCTGCAAGAAGTCTCGGTTGTTTTTCAAAGTCTGGGTTCTTCTTTTCTTTTCTCTCGCTCCCTGCATATACCGAGATTCATGAGGTCGTGCTACCAGGCAGACCTCAAGAGCAAAATAAAAAAAAATTGTCACGAGGGCTTGCATGTGTGAAGATTTTGTGGCATATGAAGTTAGGCTAGAATTTCTCTCACTTGCCTCTGAAGCAACCTCATGCATTGTTTGAGACACATAGGCATTTAATGCGAACAGCGCTGGAACACTGCGTCTGGGAGTTTTGCCAAGCCGAGATGTTGTACTGCATTGTCTTCAAGAAAGTTGGCATTTCTTCTTGAAGCAGTTGCTATGTTGCTCTTAAATGTACTAGACAGTTTTGAAGTGGATGACAAAATGACTAGGAATCAATCAAGCCAACAAACAGGCAAGTCTGTTGGCAGCAATTCCTTTGTCACCCATCTGGCATTCATGACAAACTTACCTAAACACACCATACACAAAGCTTTTGGAGAAAGCCTTGCGCAGGCGTGAACAGTGCTTCCTTGCTGGAAAGCGGTCACTGCCAAGCTCAGAGTCATCCGACTTGGGCTCTGGCGAAATGGTCTTGTAAGGTGAGCCTGAAATAGATTTGAAAACATGCAATGCAGAAAAATACATATTGACCCTTTAACTACCCATCCTGAACTGTAATCATCCTAGCTGCTTGTACTAACGTCGCTAAAAGACGAACTTGTCCAGGCTGCAGCCTCTTCTGCTTTGCTTGCCAGAAACAAGCCAGGTCAACCAACTCAGTTCAAGCTGCGCATTTAATCTATTCGTCTAGCTATTATCTGTTTGAACAATCACAGTCGAGCCTTACATTTGTGCTGAGGGCAAGCCTCTTGTTTAGAGCAGGTGTATTTCATTCGGGTGAATATAACATGTAAACCGTACATGTAACACATTTTTTGAATCCGAATATAATGTATATACAAGAACTTTTATTCCTTTTTATGAGAGAACTTGGGAGGGTTGAAGGAGTACTGACACATATTTTTAAAACTGTGGAACCTCTACCACACAATTCTCAAACGTAAAAAGATGACACTTGGGAAGTGAAAAAGTTGGGAAACACTCATGAGGTTTCTCATATTATACAAAAGATGTCTCAAAATGCTGGACATGGGGTCACCAACATTGTGATGTCTCGATGTGGAGTAAAGTTTGCTGACGTCATATAACGGTAAGGCTAGTTACGCTAATGTTTTTTCATAAACATGTAACAGGAGTGCTGCATGCATGCAAAAATTGGCAAGAGGCGTCTGTTAAAATGCATGCAGCCCTGTTTGATGCACGCACTGCAGCAATGAATTCAGGCACTTGCTGTCCGTTACCCAACCAGTGAAGTCGTCAGGGGTATTCGGCTTTAGTTTGGTTTAGTTTAGTCTGGCTACACTGACATGTGGTAGCCATAGTGATTACAGGAATGAAATGATCCTGTGTATTGTCACATCACGATGCACCCACATCCTGGGTGTACTGAAATTGAAGCTGGTTAGTGGAAACGAGTATCATGGTAAACTATTAAAGGGGTCCTGAACCACCATTCGGGTTTGGAGAAAAAACATAGTCCGTGAATAGCATATGCCGCTGTGAACATCTAAGTCAAGTTTTGCAGTTGTGCACAGCGCACAGAGCTTGCAAGGGGAGTGTGAAGTCACCTTTCTCTCAAACATTCTCTTTTCAACAGATACCTGCTCCTCGCTCTTTTCTGGATGCTTTATTTCGTAATATAGCAGATTCCCATACATGCCTGTTATTGGCCAATACCTTACATCAATCAAGAAGGGTGCTTGGATCAGTGCGCTTATTCCTACTGTTACTGTGCATATTTATTGACGAAGTCTGATAAACAGGCTGAAGTAAACGAAAATATGCTTTCAAATTTCAATAATCATTACGTATTTCTTCCAGAAATACGTAAGAAATACGCTCAGCCGCGGCCGCCAGCGCAGGAATTAAAACTTGGACCACCCTACTTATTGGTTGGTGTTGTAGCCACTGGGCCCCGCAAATTTCAACTAGCCTCATGCCATGCAAAACTTAAGGTCAGACCACATGTATGCTTGCCAGTGGCTCTCCTGGCTGCCTGCTCCTGGTTAGACGCATTGGCAGACTAATTGATAGCGCTTCAAGATGCACAAGTTGGATGCGGCTGCTATCCATCGGTAAAGCTGGTGAAGGACAAAGCTGGTCCGCACCGTGTAGCACGGTCAAACTAGAGCATATGAGCCCGAGCATGCACTCAAGCCCTGTGGTGCACAAAGCAAACACTGCGCATATGCACTCCAGTTACATGTAGCTGTAGTCTGTCATGTAGCATAGATACCGCAGCCTTCACGGCATCTCCTGACGAGTCCACTGGCTAAGCGCACTTTGGCTCTCTGAGAACACCTGTGTTTGTCTTAAGTTTAGCGCCATAGGCACCAAAATCGGAAGTAGCGACGTCTACGTTAACATCCAAAATCAAACCTGAACTGCACACCATGGTGACGTTCAGTAGGTGGAGCGTTGTGGGCACGCCCTGTTCCTTCATAGCCTTCACAGTGCAAGGCATTGAAGGAGCAGAAGCACCACAAAGGGCATGTTTGATTGCCAATAACTCTGCCTCCACTAAATGCATTGAAGCTCTTTTTGCAGCAAAGTATTTCTGAAATAGCCTATTTTAACTTCAAATGCATTTCTTCACTTTGATAAAAAGTGGTTCAGACCACCTTAAGGAAGCTCTGGTGCTTGCCAGCATTTCTCTTCTTAGGTTTAGAAGGTATGGTCCCTCATTTAACTTTAAAAAAAATTACAAGACAGAATGTGTCAGTACTTCTTTAATCGAGGCACACACTTGCTAAATTTCAACATGTGCATGCATGTGTCCACACACACACACACACACAGAGAGAGAATTACAGAAAGGAGTGGTAAGGCATTCTTGGAAGTGCACAATACGTCAAACACAATCAAAGTGGGAAATGATGTAACATAATACATTTGATTAGCAATACATATAATTACATTGGTGCATTGGGCTAGACAAAAAAAGACAGACAATATACGTAAACTAAAGAACATTCTCTAAAGTTGGTTTGACATCAAAAGAGTCCAAAAAATATTCATGTCTTTGGCCTTTTGACCAATGACAGCAATGGTGCTAGGAAGGAGGCTCCAGTCGATGCAAGTTCTTGGGATAAAAAAGTGGCTATGTGCATTGGTATGACAAGACGGAACAGCTACGTTGTGTCTTTGGTAAATGCAAGAAGAAATGTACTGAGGGGGAGTAAGGAGAGAATCTCTCAAAACTGGATTATGAAAATATATTTTGTGGAAGAGGCATAAATGTGTGGATTTATGGCACAGTGATAAGGCTGGAAGATTAAGGGCGTTCTTCATAACCATGACAGAAGAGTCATGAGTGTAGTTTGGCAGAATAAAACGAGCGGAGCGATTCTGGATGAGTTCAAGGGTTAGACTAAGATCACTTTTGATTTGAGTCCCATATAGTGCATGCATATTCCATTTAGGTATTACCAGAGTTTTACGAGGGTTAGCTTCAGCGATGTGGGTGCAGATGAAAAATTACAACCTAAGTATCCTAGGGTGCGGTCAGAAATGTTAGCAGCCTTAGCAACATGCATTTTCCATGAGATATCCTTGGAATTGTGGATACTAAGACACTCATATGCATCAACAGATGAGAGGGCCGTGCCATTAAGATACTTGCACATGTTCGAGCTGTTAGGTAGATGGGATACATGCATGATTTTACATTTCATAGCATTAAGCTTCATGAACCAGTCACTGCCCCACTTTGACAAATATCAAGGTCATCTTGAAGGTTCTGGCTGTCAGTTGCGATAGTGAACACTGAAGCTTTTCATTGCCAATTTGAAGATGGATGTCTTGAAAATTGGCGCTAGCCTTAGGACTTCTACCAAGTAGATGTACCTTGTGGGGTTCTCATACACATGCTCTTGGGACAAAGGAACGACAACACAGTGGTGCAAACAACACAAGGGCATTTACTGCACCTTTCATAGATCAATGCCTGCTAGCCGAGTTGCTATCCACAAAACATGCCGATGGGCGCGCGACAAATCTAGAAGTCTAACTCACCGCGACCGGATAGCGAGCGAATATGTTCGCCCCATGCTGGATCCTAACACCTGGTCGTTCGCGTGCACGGTCACGTGAACGGTGGCGCGTTCGAAGGCGGCCACACGAGACGGTCTCGCAGAAGCATGGATCGGGGACGCGCGAGACGTCCGCCGCGCTCGCCGCCCCGCCGCCCAAGAGCGACCCTTATCTTTCCTGCACCCCCAAGTAACCCTGCCGTGAGGCGGCGCTAGCAGTGCAACACTCGTGCCATCTCTCGCAGTGCGCCTCAACCACTCTGATCATCGCGGGCGCCAGGCCACGCGGCGAAGCCGCACTGCAGAAGACAGGAGCTATGCGGGAAAACAAGATATCAGGGGACACGTGAGAGTAACGCATCCCCACAACCTTGAGCCCAGATGGTGCCAATTCCACAACTGCGAAGTGCGTGCCAAACTCTTAAAGGGATAATTAGTAGACGCTAGCCCACTAACTTGCACAGGCTGCACATTTGTCCGGAAAAATTATCATTTAGTACTGAATCCCTCCTTTCTAACAATCGGAGATGTCAATGAAATGCATATCGTAAGAAAGTAATTGAGTAAGCACGTAAAACAAATTCCTTAAAAAAATGATTCTTTCCTCAAACTATCTCCAACTGGTATGTTCTAGTTGCAGATGTAGTCGCATGTTTAACATGAGATTCATGATTACAAGCGATTTCCAACACTGAACTGTGATTTCCTATTGCACTAACAATCCATTTTACACCACACAACTTTTTTTTTTAAATTACATTGGTAAGTGTTCTTCCAAATATATTTTGCATTGCTTGGTTTGATCATTCCTATATGTTGTGTTACTTGTGTAGTTCATTGCTATATCAATACATACGTGCATCAGAGTGTGCTTTGGGAGCCTTCTATTTAACAGTCGATGTTAATTCGACCTTGATGGTAACGACGAAATTGATTGAATTGTCTGTCCGATCGAACTAAACAAATGCATAAAAAATGCCAAAACAGACCACTTACTCATTTGGCAATAATTCCCCGATTCTCGTACCCCTGTTACACAGCAAATCTAATGTCATTTACAACGAATGACATTTGTTCATATTGCCATTTGCTTGCCATCACACCGTAAAACGTAATGACATTAGTTGACAACAACATTTCGAAACGAATGAGTTTGCCAAACTCACTCGCATTCGTTTTGGAGCCTGGTGTGTATCCTGGACATCAGGAGCCTGCTGGTGAGCTTCGCAAGCAGTATATGCTTTTTTGTTTTTAACAAAAAACACTAACTATTGTTCTGTCAATTTTATTACCTAATTATTATTTTAATGACCTTTATGTGCATCACACTGCATAATTAAAGAAAGCTACTCTCAATCCAGCAATCAGACGGCACTCCGATTGAATTTACATAAATGCATGTGTGTGTTTTGCTATGGCATGCACTAACGATGTGGATGTTAGAGACCTACATGAACATCAGAGTGGCAATGACACACAACTGGTGTTCTCGTTCCTCTTCAGCAGAAGTAGCGGATGCACCCATCGTGCTTTCAGTCATGTTGATCTTTCGATTTGGCTTGACTCGACTTGGTTGGTAGTGTCGACAAGTTAGTGATCCAAAGCACGGTATGAAAGGGAGGATCACATATTAAAACGAAGTTTAGCTTACTGGAAAATAATAATTGGACAAAGGTGGGTTTGACGCTATTCTTGTCTATATTAGTTTTCACTGTGTGAGAGCGTGCGGCGATAATGATATTAACCTCAGCAAATGTCATTCGTTAGAAATCCCATTTGATTTACACTGTGACAGAGGTATAACGCTCCCCTGAGTGAAATGTGTCCGCACTTTCTATGTGCCCAAAGTAGAAAACTAACATAGAAATGACATGAAAGTTCCTAAATAAAGTAGAAATCTAATAACGCACCTGATCTTTTAGCAAGAACAGAGGCAAGGATCTCATGTGTTGAACAATGGTGGCGGGTGTTTTAAAGTCAGTTTTGCCGCACAGTCTTAAAAGTCATCTTTGCCGCAATACATTCATGTTATTCAGTAAAGCATACAAACTTCGCGAAGGTGGTTTTGGTTTTGTATTCGATTGCACCGGCGCAGGCAATTCTTGGCCCAATTTTCTTGAGGAAAAAAAAAGAAAAAAAAGACGAGCACCGGATTGGGTAAACACCGTAATCAGACATTGTGAGCTACTGTTATTTTTTGAAAATCTACCTAGGGCATATTGAAAATAGGCTATTTGACGGGAGATGACACGTGTTCAATGAATTTGCTGTCCCCTAAGCTCTTGCGAGACGAACGCTGCCACTGAAGGGGGCACTATTGGGGCCACCAAGGGGTCAGGCATGTGCGTGCTGAATGATCAAGTTCATATTACCTAGCGAAAGCCAACTTTAGCCAGGACCCTCGTTAGGGATTGAAGTAACCAAAAAAATCAAATCAACTGGAGTCGAATTAACGGAAGTCGACTGTATGCTTTTTTCGGTTGCGTGCACATGTTCTTTGTCATGTAGATCCTTTTCTTTAGTTGCAAAGCATATGCTACGTTACTGCAGAATTCTGTATTCATTGCTCACTCCCATTTACTGCCTGAAATGCACAAATAAATAAAACTTGGCTTCAATTCTCTGTTTTCTTATAAAGTGGAAACAATGTTGCATACAACGCTTTATCAACAAGCAATGCCTTCCTACCAAGCTACACTGAACCACAAGTGCTTTCGCATACATATGCGGTCAGCTGACTGAGAATGGTAGAACAAGTAATTCAGATGTTGTAAAGGAGCTAACAGAAGAGTTATAAGAACATTAACTGCTGAAAACAAAATTCCACTCGTGCAATGATAAAGGATATACCATATGATGTCTTCGTGGCATACAACATTGCATGTCTCTTTATAAAATCTTCTTCCATTAAAAAAAATATATATATATTTAGGTATGTTATTGGCCTTTTGACCAAATACAATTTTTATGAGCACTTTATTCCAGGAACTTCGGTTTCACTCTTAGTGCAGCACACAATCTGGCATAAAAGAAAACCTGGAAGTGTAGTCAACAACACAAACAGGAATTGACATGCACAGTGCTGTGTGTCTGCTCCTGTTCATCTTGTCTGCTGTATCATTTCCATTAAAGCACACCCACACTGACAAAGGACAACAGTTGCACGATTGACTGTGAATGGCAACAGATCGTGAATGGTCACCAAGGAGTGACTCACAGCGACCGATGGCAAACACAAGCTGCCTGTCACCCCACCGAACGGTCTTGAGATTGATGCCATTCATGACTGCTTTTACACTGAATGAGTGGGCTTGGGCCTTCTTGATTAAGTAGCATAATAGACAAGACAACACAGAAGATGATCTTCTTTACCTCAAGTATACAAAGCTTTGTGTGACCCGGATCAATGGGTCACATGCGAGTCTGCATTTTATCGTACACTCGCTCGCCTGTCACTTCTTTTCACTGATGCTGTTCTTATGCTTTCATAACCTACTTTGATGGTGAGATTGTACAAGTGCCTAGAAATTTGTGGTGGCATTGTCAGTCATGGCTTTGTAGTCCCTATCGCAAAAAAAGGAGCAGAAAGCTCACATCATCTCACATCTTTGTTCACATCAGTTAGCCTGACTGTGCCTGCAGTTGATGTGACTAAAGTTTTTTTTTTAAGAAAGCATCCAATCTCTCAATGCTTGAGATTGATAAGAATGATAACCCATAACACAGGCTGAGTGATGATACCAAGAGACTCACCTTCTGAGCCATCTGCCTTGTATTCCACCCAACCAGGTTCTGAGCCAGCCCGCATATTCTCTTCTGATCGGGTTGTCAGGTCAAGGTATGTGTCCTTCCACTGCCTCACACCGCCTTGGTAAACCAGTCGGCCAATCACAGCCGACACTGGCGCATCGTAGACGTACACCGGAAGACTCACAGACACCAGGCGCCGAGCGGCCGCTTTGGGTTCCTGCGATTTGGGAGATGTGCTGCCATCGTCGTCCCTCGCAACAGACGGGCACGGTGTCGAAGTCCTGCACTGACTTTGGCTGCCAAAGTCTGGCAAGTCAGCCGATCGTTGCCGTGGCAACAACTCATGCTTCTCGGCTCCGTGCGAAGACAGTGCTGGGTCAGAGTGTGAAGTCGCCAGCTGCCGAAAAGTTTGAGATTCTGCTGCATTGTACAAATCGCACACTTCGCCGGCAGCAGGATCCTCTGCGGCAGACGACGTGAGAGCATCGCGGTCACTACAGCTGACAGCGACTGGCTCGGACGATGACTCAGTCTTCAACACAGCATAGTCCTTAGGTACACCACTGGTACCGTGACTGCCATGACTGTGATGAACCTCTGCCTCCAGTGAAGCAATTTCATCGTCTGGGCACATCATGAGGCGCTGGAGGTTTTCAAACGTCGCAGGAATGAAGGTGAGAACCACGTGCGAAATGGGAGTGGTAGGGCTGCTTCCCGCAGTGCTGTTGGCACTTGAAAAGCTGGCCACGAAACAGCGCCAGCTGCAAAGGGAGAGACTGTGAAGGCACCCATCGCTCACAAGCAAAGCATTCTACGAACATGAAACAATGCACGCTAGTCATCGTTTTCCTCTTGCACTCAGTCTCTTAGCTAGGAATTAATGATGGCACCACTTCGGCAACTTTCATGATATTCAGTTTGGGATAACGTAGAACTATACCATTCTGTGTTTATTCCAAATCCACCATTAGCGCTTTGTAATTGGCCAAAATGGCCCATGTCCCCCCCATGTGAGCGAGGAATATCTTTATTTTATAGTGGGCGGGGCCCGAGCCATTTCTACTAATCACAGAGGGCTAATGGCGGATTTGTGATAAAAAGAGTGGAGTAGTTTTACTTTACGCTGGCCCTGCTCAGAGCAACAGACTGGAACCTGAGGTAAGAGAAACACAGTTGAGGGCAACAAAGGATTATGGTGCAATGGCACTAAGAAATGGGCGAGCATAGGTTAAGTTCGATTGGCTGCAGGCAAATAGCAAGTGAAGATCTCTTGGAGAAGCCTTTATCTTGCAGTGGACTTAGAGTAGACTGATGATGATGATCATGATGAACTGAGTCATCAGTACAGTGACATGTAGTTGCAAAGGCTGTCATTAATGGCTATCGATCTGCTTTGTCATTGTTTACTAGTGCATCAATGACACACAAAATATGCTGTAAAACAATTTATTTTCACCTATCCTTAATTTACATGAATTTTGCTATAGAAAAATGTCGCAAGATTTAAGGACACACAAAATTTTCAGGGACAACAGAATGCCACCATGTGTAGTGAAAGCTATGTTAAAAACTATGAATTTATTTCGCCAGCTGGTTTTGCTGGCTGTACCCTCTAAAATGTGGTGCGTTCGAGTTAGGCGACTGTGCAAGATTTCACTACGCCAGTCCTTTCAAATACTGTATGGGGAATATCTTGCCTTGCAGAGGAGAGCCAAACTTTGATGAGCCTGGAGGCATGCAGTGGCTTCATCAGTGAGGCAGTTAGACGCATTTTCAAAGTGAATAGCTCTCTTTGGCTCTTTTGGACGATATTGTGATAGATCGGCCGCACAAAAGTGGTAGAATTTGGGTGAGGAAAGGCGAGGAAATTACTGAAAGAAAGGGCGCATGCTCTCAAGCAATCGAGTTGCGAAGAGAGGCGAGGGGTAAAGTGGAGGAGAGGGGGATTGTTGCCAAGTGATTGGAAGTGGCAGGGAGGAGTAGGGGTTTGCACTGTTACTCATTAGCTAGCTCACTCGTTCATCCCGGGAAGACGAGGGAAAGGGCACATGTTCTCAGGCAAGCGAGTGGCGGCAAGGAAACTGGTGGGAGGAGGAGGGGAGGCTGTCGCTTGCTCTTTTGCTCATATTGCTGGCTGCCCAACAGTGACTAGCCCATCGTGGATGATACGGCAGACAAGAATCCATAGCGGATTCTTGCCTACAAGAAATACATCACAGAAGCAGGCGAGCGTTCCATCGAACAATGACGGCACTGACACCACACCAAGGAGAGCAAATGGCCACATTCTCTCTGCACGGCTGCCATAAAGAAACTCCAGCAATGCAAGGGAAGGTGCTGAAGGAAAGGGTGCATGGCTCTCGGGCAACCTAGTTGCAGGGATGGGTGGCAAGGAGGGGAGGGACTGTCGCTCGCTCGCTTGTTCATTCGTTAGGGCTATTTGCTTACATGGACAATCATTGTTGATGGTTTCCACGCAATTTTTTCATCTTTTCCATGCTTGAGCTGTGTCACAATTGTCTCAGCATAAAATAAAGTGCTAAAGGGCCCCTCACCAGGCCCCATAGCAAATTTTTGTTATACACTGGAAGTTGTTACGTGTCCTCTAGGGAGCGTTCTGCTGTAAAAAATTTCTACTCAGTTCATTAATAGCCGAGATAGAAATACTATTTCAGTGCCGCGAACCCATGATTTCAGGAGGCAAGCTCCACTACCAAGTGGGACACTCTTTCCACTTGCCCCGTCCAGCCTCCTCAAGCGAAATTCCTTCCCTGCATTCTCCCATACCGAGCCTCAAGGATCGCATGACACATACGTCACGGGCCCCGCCTTCATTTTTTTTTTTTTTACCCTCCGCACTTTCTCACGGCGCGGCACATTTCCACTGACAGCATCACGTGCAAGCTGTTGCAATTGTCTAGTTTTGCGCAGCGCACCATTTTGCGTGCTGTGCACGAGGACACCTGACTAGTGGTATAAGTCTGTGCTACATGAATAATGAGGCAGACACAAGTGGATCACAGAACATGATCTCGTGCAGGAACACGGTAGAAAATGACATAGTTTCAGTGTCTGTGCATGCGACTGCATGACATGGGAACAAGCAGACGAAACAGAAGTACATCTCTTGCTGCGGTGCGAAGTAAAACAAAACCATGCAGACATTCAGTTTGTGTGTTTTATTATTTCTCTAAGCTTTATTTCGTCTATTCAAGCAATATATTACACAAATAACAGATGTTGCCTTGAATAATTCTCGAAGTCACATGTCACCACGAGTGACATCACAGTGCGAACACGTGTGTGTAGGCGCACTAGCACGTGTACGTCCTCCTCCAGCTTGGAGTACAGCAGCCGCGAGGAGAAGTGAAAATGACCTAGGGTTTTAAATTTCAAGTTTTTTCCGTAGCACGTAGCGATGCAATACTCTGCAGATGCGATCATTACCGTGCAAGGTATTCTCTGCGCTTGTCAGCTCAAAATGGTCAGACCTGGTGAGAGGCCCTTTAACATATGCTTTAGAAGAGTTAACTGCAGGGCTAGCTGGCGATCTTGCATACCGAAAAGATTTTGCGCCAAAAAACAACACACACAAGAAAGACGACGACACCACGGGCGCTACTTCAACTGTTTAATGAGGGTGAAAGCACTCGACATATATAGCCCTCCAAAACACCGCGCATGCGTACAACGCATCATGGAGTACGAAGTTTTATCAGAGTAGGCGTGATAGAAACTTCAACTCAGCCTCGTAAAGAAAAACCGATGTATCACTAACACAGTTAGGACCCGCTTTCTTGATGTAGAAGGCTTCCAATATTTCACGCGATGTCTGATGCATGCCTCTACCCAAAATCCTCGCTTCGCGGAACCGTGGAAAACAATCGGTGCAAGCCCTGCAGTGATCCACAAGTCGCTCACCTTCATTATTCTTTATACCTTTTGCATGTCTTTGCAAAAAGACATGCAAAAAGAATGCAAAAGAGCTTCTGTGGCCCAACTGATCTGTACAGCACAAGCCTGAAATCGTGCACAAGAGGGAGAGGGAGATAAAGGCAAAGGAAATAGAAGCAGGTTAACCAAATTATATCTCTGGCTGGCTACTCTGTAATGGAGAAGGGGGAAAGGAATGCAAAATCGCATGGTTTAGTAGCCATGAATATGTGTAAAGTACCTGATTCAGTGAACAATTAGTGCCATGGCATTTTAGTGATTTACACTGTGTGGATTCCTCTGCCCACATGGAGCCTATTATTGTAATTTTCTCAAGCTCACCAGTGTACGTACAGAGAAATATTAAAGAAGCTTTTTTTTGATAAAATAAGGTACTACTACTACTACTACTGTGACTACAATTACATCTTCTTTCTCTAATACTACTGCTAATATTATTGTGCTACTACCACCATTCGCTTTTACTCCTACTGCTTGTAGTCCTACTGCTACAAATACTACTAATACTGCCGCTACTATTATTCCTGATCCTGCTGCTACTACTACCTCTTCCTCCTCCCACTGCTAGTACTACTTGCACTTATCTCAAGCCAGAAAGCCCACAACAAGGCAGAGCAATAAGGGAGAGCAATAAGGGAGAGATGAGAGGATAACATAAAAAATAAATGCGAACAAGGAACAAATTCACAAAAACAAAAGGGGAAAAAGAAAAGAAAGAAAGCTACTCACGAGACAGGAGTTCCCTGCACAGGGGGCACAGCAAATGGCACGGTGTAGGCATGCTGGTCGCGTGGGCGGTTGTGAATCTCATTCGGCAGCAGCGCTTGTTCCTCAAGCCCAAGTGGCACTTCGCGGTCATGTATTGCATGCAGGTTGTCCAGCAGCTGCTCGTAGAGGAGGTCATTGGGCTGAGGACGTGGACGCCCCTCACAGTCCACAGGGTGGTTGTTCACACCGTCCCCGCCAAGGGGCCTCAGCTCTGCAAGCACAACCCATGTCAAATGAGACCAGGTTTTGTGAAAAGCTGTGGTGTGTGACCGTGTTAGTAACACATGCATATGACAGCAGGCAACGGAAGCAGAACCTTTCTAGCAGCAGTGACCTTTCGAGGGTCACTGCTGTACGTGCACCGCCAGCATAAATTGAAGCAGAAACAGGGAATAGCCGATCAGAATGCCTATTTGGACTAGTAACATGAAAATATGACATGTAATTTCCCTGCAGCTGGTTTCTAAGCGTGGAGTGGTCCCAAGTGAATGTTTAGGAGCCTAAAAAGTAAGCCACTGTTACAAGTGAAGGTGAACCTGAAAATAAAAGAATGCACTGGAGCAGCTTCAGAATTGCTTGCGTCTGAATTGGTACCGTTAGTACAGTACACTCCACTTCAAGAGAAGACACCTAATTAGCATTCAAACGAACATGACTTTCACATGTCAACTACAAAAGAACAAGAAATTCCAGCAGAACCCACCTCATGATGAATGTCAGCATTAGTGCAATTAGCATTAATGCAATGTAGCGACGCACTGTATTGACACCACAGATGCATGAAGTGGCAATCTCACTGCCAACCACAATGCCAAATGGTATGGATGATATCACGACCCCAGCTAAAACCCCACAGTATCTTTATTATTTTGGCTGAAACTCTGCTGCAATGCCGATCAAGCATTCGATAAGGAGGTCTCTGTTGTGCATGGGGCACTGTGCTGTGTAAGGATACATACTAGGCTTGTTGGAATATTTGAAACCTTTTAATATTCGATAGAATTTGAAACGAATGAGTATATGAATATGCATATTTCTCTGTGTATAAGTTGCACCCCCTAATTACAACACCCCAGAAAGAAAAAAAAAATTAACATGTATAACTCCAGGACAATAATTGCTTACAACACTCGATTTCTTTTTAAAAAAGAACAGACTCCATTCATCGTTGCACAAACCGTCCACGTCATATCTTCAGCTAGCTGCTCTGCTCCCCATGTCTTCGGCGCCATTGATGGCGGCGAACTTTGCCTTAAAGGTGGTTCTATGGCAGTGCAAGACACATTGCAGTGAAATCACATCTCGAGGCAAAACATGCACTGTTATGAAGCCACGCCTGAAATTGAATTTCGCATGTAACCCGCAACCTGATTTTACTGTCAAAAAAAAAAAAGAAATTTCGTTTGCGCCCTTCTTGCAGAACAGAACGTTTAAGCTCGCATGTAGACAGAAAGTATCAAGCTGAATTTTCGCAACACAGCATAAACTGCAGGCATCATGCAGTCAAGGTCTCACTTCGCAGCATTGCAACAATGCACAACAGGCGAACACAAGATGCTTCTGCAGCCTCAACCACCATGTAGACTGAAGCACAGTCTGTAAATGTCTCCAGTCTCCAGCTTCATGGAAAGTCTGTAAACAAACTTTCCATGAAGCTGGAGTTTTCTTGCATTTTTGCATGAAAATATCTCAATAACGGCACTTTGAAAATAAATTGGCTAGATGAACTTTTCTTTTTTAAATAAGTAACAAACGAGCTTCCTTAGATTTTTCAACATCTGGTACTTATGTGAAGGTTTTATGCATGTCCCACAACTATCCGAACTATTCGCTACAAAATTATTCAACACTAATTACTATTTGCTTCGACTTCACCTCACAAAAAATTTATATTTGCACTAGCTTTTGTGGGGTATTTGCATACCCACCCCTATTTGCACAAAGGGTATGCAAATACCCTCCACAATGGGTGTTTGCATACCACTTGTGGCACCTTACAACACTCATTCTGGGGAATTGGCCAAAGATGGGCACCTACCAATCTTAAATTCCCTGATATTGTTTATAATATTGAACAAAAGAGCCACCTTTGTGTTAACAGTGGTAGAAGGTTAAAAGAAATATGCTTGCATTAGAATTCTCTATTAATGATATTAGTGCCCCAGGACTATTACAAGGGTTGAATAAACCTCCACGCAGGTAACCAAAGCAACTATGGAGGCTTTGTGGGATAGCTGGTCTTGAGACACTACTGACAGATGACTTACAGACATTTTGAGGGCAGGAACAACCAAAACGGCTGTTGCCATAAATGAGCATTTAGCATAGCATGAAGTGGCAGCGTGCAACATGCAAAGAAACAATGCAACAAGGTCGCATTCATGCCCAGTCCAGATCAAGCACGATCAAAATTTGTAGCAGCTTCTGCAAAAATAACTAAAGGTTTTCAAGACTTTCGAAGCACAGAAAAAAGCGCCATGATGCTCAACAGCTTGAAAAAAGCACTCCATTACAACCAACAAACGTTTGTTTACTTGCATATGGAACAAAAAAGAAAAGAAAAGAAGAAAGGTATTCACTAAGCCTTTTCCATGTAAACCATCACCAGCTCACCCAAACAAGATGGCTCCTTACCAAAGAGATGCTAAATGGGTTGGGTTGGACTGGCCCTTGGGTTGCATAAGCGCCTTGGTCAAATATGCAAATAAAGTCCACTAAGCTTAGCCAAAAGCAAAATTCTAGGGTTCCAAATCGTTCTGTGAAACATAAGGCCTTTTAAAGGCCTTGAAAATGGCAGTTTCACATCTAAGAATTTTTAAAGGGTTTCGAGGACCACTACAAACCCTGCTTGATGATGCTGTTTTGGCACTGGGCAAGGTTACTTCAGGGCTCAAGTTGTGCCCACAAAATGAGGGATAAAGCGAACTCTGACCTTGGATGAAGGTGGAGAAGAGGATCTCGGTCTGCTGGCATTTGGACAGCAACTTCATGATGCTAAATGGAAATGGCACCACACTCACGGCTGGCTCTGGTGCCACCGATTGGAGCAGGGGCATATTCTGCAAGATTAACAGAGAGGCATGAAGGCAAGGTGCTCAGCTGGTCAGGTGTAAGCAAGGCAAGAGGTAAAAGCGCCATCATCATAATCCTCCTATTTTAGTGCACAACAGGGGAACTAGGGGTGTGCGAATATTCGAAACCTTTGAATAACAAATTGAATAGTGTCCTAACCAATTCGGTCTTTGAATCAAAACAGCCACCATTCTTAATGGAGGCAAAAGGCGAAGCGCATCAGAAACACGACAAAAGAAGAACACAGACAACACACATGTTTGAATGCCGTGTTATTATTTTTTTTTTTCCTGTTTTTGATGCGCTACGCCTTTTGCCTCCATCAGGATATAGCACCAACAAGCCCAATGTGCAACTTTAGACAATTCTTAAACATGAATATTTTTCTAATATTTTGGGATGCCAAATGCATGCAATCAAACATAAAATTGGAGCAAAAGTCTAATAAATTTCATCCTTGCAGACATAGTATAGGAAAACATAAGAACTCGCGTTGTACTGGAACAAGCTACGTCCCTCAGGGGGCCAGACTTATCAGCAATCATATGCAATCTCCTATGAGTCCTAGGTACGCAAACCAACTGCTTATTTGTTTATAATGATCCATTTGTGCTTTTAATAAACACCGCTTCATAATGTGCAATGTAATGGCACAAACTTGATAATGTTACGAATACAGTAACCCAAGTGAACATCACTTTATATTAATTGTGAAAATGGCTGTTCATTACTCAAAGGCTATTTGAAAAGTATTCAACATTCGATTAGATTTGATTTACTTCTGGCCCTATTCAATTCAACCAAAAAGATTACTATTTGCACACTCCTAAACAAAATAAATTCAAAACGTAAATTAGAAATAGCATAGGGCCACTAAAGAGAACCTCCAGCTTTTACAACTAGAACTTTTTTTTATTTTGTCAGAAGAAAGGTATTTCATTTGCACTTAAAAAGTGTTTCTTGATGTTTTGAGACCATGGCAAAACATTTTCATGCCTCATACTGCTGCAGCATGGAAGTTACAGACGTGTTACAAAACCCCAACACTCTGCATGAGGTACATAAGCAGGTCTTTCTATCTAATTTACTATCATTGTATCTATTTTGACTTGGAATGAACACCATCTGTCAGCTTGTGCAAATGTCGGTATCACGGATGTGACGCTTACAATTTCGGCACATAAACGAATGCAGGCAGGCTGGTGTCTAGAAACATTCGTTCTCATTGTCTAACTGGAAAAAAATTCACCGACAATTACAATACTCTCTAATGAGAAATTTGAACACAGCTCTATACGTGTTTTCATTTCACAATATATTGGTAGACAATCGGTCTCATGTGGCACATTGAAAACACAGCAATGTGTGGCGTCACTGCCCCCCTAATCTGGAGATTGCGAGAGCCAGCGCGTGGGGCCAGCGCGTGGGTGACATAGGGGCGCAATTCACAAATACCGCCACCACCAAACCTCCCAGACAATGCCTGCTACTCTGGTGCCATCTTGTAGCCCCCACTGGCGCACTATGCTCTCCTTTTCACGCTTTCGCCCTACCCTCTTCCACTTTCTGCCTCATGGTTCAGTAACATACTCCTCTCCGCTTTCCTCCTCATGCCTCTTCGATCGTCATTTTTTCATTCCCCGCTGTGCGCCACATTCATTCTCATCTTTCGTGATGTTCGTTCGCTCGGTTATGCCGGGAATGCCGCCACTCGCCGCAGGAATGGATGCCTAAGAGCAGCGCTCTATATGCGTGCAGAACCCAACTTTATGAGCAATATTTGGCCATGCACAAACTCGTTTTCAGGTTTCTTCCCATATCCTTGCACGCACCTGTGCCAGTGTGATGTCAGGTGTGGACCGGGACACAAATGACGGCTGGACTCCGGCAAGGGCAGGCGTGACTGGTGGTGTCGGTGGCGGTGGGCATTGCGAGTGTGCGCTCACCAGGCATGCCATCTCTGGCTTGAGGCAGCTCAGGCTCAGGTGCTCTAACGTGATGAGTGATGAGAGGCACTCGAAGTCCATTTCAAAGAGCTGGGCCACAAAAAAAAAAAAGAAAAAAAGGCAACACTGAGATAAATTTTCGATTGACAGATTAGTTGACTGATTGATTCGTTCGTTCGTTTGTCCGTTCGTTTTCATTCATTCATTCATTCATTCATTTTAACCTCAAAAAGCACTACTGTGGCTCTGAGGAACAGGAAAAGTTCTTTACAGTACATTCTAGAAAGGTCCCCTCCACGTATGCTGGGCCCAGTCACATGTCGTCTAGGAATGGAGACGCACCTCTTCTGTATACCTGTATATAATCTTTTTTCCCTGTCCGCAGCACATTTTCTTTAGTACTATGCTTGGCCACAAGATCTGGCACGAAGAATTCTTGGCAAGGGAAGCAAAGTGACTGAGTATGCAGTGCTGAGGGGAGAAAAGATAGGTAGATACTGCTTTGACGGCCGCAGACCAATGTAAACTGGCACTTTGTTACTGCAAAGCTTTTTGTTGTAACATATCCACTTAGAAGCTAGAAGGAAGTTCATGTTTATGGCTGGGTGGAGCATATGCAGAGTGGGCCCTTCTGGAACGTACTGTAAAGAACCTTTCTTGCGAAGGATGCAGTACTGTGGTGCCTCGAATCAATTTTGACCAGCTGCAGTTGTTCACAACATAATCTTAATCTAAAAACGCAAGCGTTTTTTTTTTTTTTTCATTCCACCGCCTTCCCTTGGAATATGGCCACCACAGCGGGGTATATAATCCACGACGTCATGGTCAGTAGCAGAATGCCACAGTCACCAAGATACTGCAGCAGGTAGAAATTGAGAAAAATGAAATAAAACGCTCAACCCTCGCACATAGAGGTAAGCGACCCTCACCTTGAATTCCGAGCTTCTTTCTTGCCTAAACCAGCTAAGAAGTTTCTCTTACGTTTTATTGGTCCCTACTGGTGTGGACCCTACAGTTACAGAACAAACCTTAACCTCCCTGCCTTTCCTGTCTTGTATTTCTCTCTCTCTCTGTTTCCTGTGAATAGCCATACCATTCCTATCGAAGTTCCTACAGATCGCTGTTGCCGTGGTTTCAAATAAGTGGCTTGAGATGAAACACATGTACAATCTCGAAACCACCCTCACACGGCAAAGTAGTTTTTGCTGTTCTTTGGGGTATTATGCTAGCAAGATTACAACATTGCAAGCAACAAAGAACATCAAAAGTTCCACCACATATTACTTCCAGAATAATCATATAAGGAAGGGAGGGGGAAGCCCTTGACTATGGACCCTTTAATACACAGGGAAACACTTAAGTTGAAGAATTTATCTTTGCATTTGTTCATTTATTCATGTCACTACACTCACTCAAATAGCATTATGCTATAAAGAGAAATACAATGATTTTAGAGACTTTCAGCAACGGAGCAAAGCTACATACATACACATATAAAGGATATTAAGGTGACTGAGAACTACTTTTTAAGAAACCCCTTTTCTATGTCCCAACAGAAAATGTATCGTCAAATGAACTCAGATCCATAGCAGTTACTTCACAATGCATGTGACATAAAAAAAGTGATGGAACATAATTTTTAGATCAGCAAACTTAGTTTTTACTGAGCACGGGTGCTGGCAACAAGGATAAGAGAGCAATGATGATAGCATGTAGTAAAATCTGACGAATGGGAGGTGACTGGGGTTTTAGTAAAAGGAAATTGCTTTTTGTTTTAGCTATGCAGGCATGAACACAGAAGATGCTTGCATGTAACATGTAGGAATGGGCTTCAAAAATGTTAGTACGAGCGTCCACGAGATCAACTAAAGACAGAAGAACAAAGTTTGGCGAATTCATAAACATTCCACTATTCCCTTGCAACCCACCATGGTTGCTCAGTGGCTATTGTGTTAGGCTGCTGAGCACGAAGTCACGGGATCGAATCCCGGCCACGGCGGCTGCATTTTGATGGGGGAAAAATGCGAAAACACCCATTTGCTTAGATTTAGGTGCACGTTAAAGAACCCCAGGTTATCGAAATATCCAGAGTCCACCACTACGGCGTGCCTCATAATCAGAAAGTGGTTTTCGCACGTAAAACCCCATAATTTAATTTTATTCCCTTGCAGGTTTCCGCAGAACTATTACGTCAAACTCTTGCCTTTGCTTCGAGTTGTTGACAAATTCGACTTCGCCCTGCCCTCTGTTAGCCGCCTGGTTAGCTCAGATGGTAGAGCAGCTGCCCCAGAAAGGCGGTGGTCCCGTGTTTGAGCCCCGGACCAGGACAAATTTTTCTTCAACTGCAAGACTTTTCTTTTGAGGAACCCATATGCGTTTCCTTTGTAGCAAATGCTACGATTGGGTGAATGCCTCATTTTCTCTTAATTCCCGCTATTCCCATGTTGGTTGAATAATCCCATTGGCATTGCATGAGGACATGGGCATCGGAATCCCCTCTAGCATTTTAAGTAAAAAAAAGTTCATGGTTGGCAGAGCGAACCGTGACAGCTGCACCAAGTCATAGCCATTGCAATTTTTTGTTAATGCAGCTTTACCTGTGCACCTGGTGCCATCATGATGAGTGTCCAATTAGATCAAGCCAAAACTAAACTTGACCAAATACACTAATGGCTGCCAGGCATACCACCCTACTGTTTGTAACTACATCAAGCTGGTCAACAGTGAAGCCAAGGAAAGCATATGAGAAATCGAAAATGTTACATTGTGAGTGAGGGTTAATACTGCTATAAGCTAGTTATTCTTAATAAAGTAAAAGAAAGAAACCAAAGAGAAAAAAGATGAGTTGCCATCAGTGGAAACTGAACCCACAACCTCTGCATAATGCATGCAGTGCTCCACCAACTGAGCTATGGCAGGCACTGTCATCCCATCTACTTTCTTTGGCACCTATGCCAAGGTATTAATTGTTCCTGTCTAATCCAGACAGGAAGACAGCTGTGTGGATTAGAGAGCAAACATGAGTAGCCAATATTCTAGTTGAGAAGAGGAGGATGAAATCGAGTGGGGCAGGCCATGTAATGCATAAGGCAGATAACCGGGAATCTATTAAAAGTTACAGAATCGGTGCCAAGAGAGGGGAAGTGCAGTAGAGGATAGCTGAGAACTAGGTGGTGTGATTAAATTAGAAAAATTTGCAGGCATAAAATGGAGATAATTGGCAGATTGCCGGAAGAGGCCTTTGTCCTGCAGAGCACATAAAATAATGATGATGACGACAATGATGACTAAAGTTAGACCTGCCCGTTGGCTTAGTATGCGCTTGCTGTTAAAGATTGAAACCCTCAGTCCCCGATTCTTGTCACTGAATAACTAGGGATCATATTTCGTCAATATGGCAATAGTATGCAAGAGTGACTGCTGTGACTGGTCAATGTCTACCATGCATTCTCACGAATGTCAAAACCTGTTGTGGATTTTTTTTTTTTTTTCGATAATGAAGATCATAAAATTTGCACAGCAACAATGAAACAAAACAGAAAGAACGCCAGGCATATTGTCATGTGTTGTTGTTTTACTTTTTAGTAGCGTTTCTTTTCACTGGATTAGCATCATTACCAAGTTGTTGGCCAGTACAAGACATACCTACAGTACTTGCAATTTCTTTATTGTTGCCACTAATTTTATGATGAAGGACGTATGTCTGATCACACTTTGTGTGTGTTGCAAATAATATTGTACATTCACGAATGTACATGAGTGCCAGTGATCTATCTGGAATGTACGGCAAGACATGTATAAATAGCGAACGAACACAACCTGTGAGAACAGATTACATTTCGACAACCGACAACGTAACTCGCCTCTATCATTGTGATTAGGGTGGCACTTGCCTTTCTGGGCACAAGTTTAGCCAAAAAGAGAGCAGATTTTTAAACTGCAATTTGGTCACATGTGTCTGGTTCTTCATCATCACTAGAACATGACAATATGGCTAATGTGCACTAGTTGCTGCAATATGGTCAAATAGTGAGTGCATCAATGACCCAATATTTAAGCAAAGCACGAGCACAGCTTATGACTATGGCTACAAGGTAACTAAAAGAGCACTAAACACCAAATCAGTTTAGACTGGTAGATAATCCTTTCAAAAATTATTATGAATTTCTTTGGCAAAATGAAAGTGTTAACTATTAGCAGATATGGTGAAGAAAGAATACTTAGTGCAAAAAAGGGAAAGAGGGGGGGGGGGGGGGGGGACAATGACAAGATTATACACAAGCAGTCTCATTGCTCCTATCTTTCCTCTGGGGCTAAAAATACTTGCTATCATGGATTACTGACTTGCCCATAGGTACAGCCTGTTAAAATGATGGTGGACAAGGCTTTCCATTTCGAATTTCGCTCCTTAATCATGGCACCAATGATATCAGTTCAAGAATACATATTTTTATTATTCATAAGTAAATCACTCATATATTCATTATAATTCATTCAGCATTATAATAATTCAGCATTATTTTAGGGAAGGCACATTGCAAAGGATACAAAAAAAAAATCATCAGCCCTTCCACTCTGTGAAGGATGAGTAGCAAAGCTGTGGTGTGTTTTACCTCAATCAATGCATCCATGTATATAGAGGTGTTGTTATTATTATCATTATTATTATTATTGATGGACACAGACAACGAATACATTTTTTGACTCTGGAGTGATTTATTCTTATTTTTTTATGAAGTAGTGATGTGTGCAAGTACCACCGCAAGGCAGACGAGAATTCCACAATATTTACATCTTCACTGTGAACTACACAATTATGAAAAGTACATGAAACTCAGCGTAATGTTTGAGTCACCTTAGTGGCTAATTGTCATGTAATCTGTTTCGGGATAGTTTCGATAAAACAAGAATTAAAGCCGTTTTCTGTAACCATTCTCCCTCCACAGGTGGCCATGTATTATTGACAGCAGATGTGAATTTTGTAACGTTTACAACTTCACTGCGAACTAATTATGACAAGTAAATGAAACTTGGCGTAATGACGGAGTTGTCTTAGCAGCCAATTTTAGTATAATTTTTTTCCAATATACCTACATTAGATTAAGAGTTCCAGAGCATTCGCGAGAAATCGGAGACGAAAATTTTTTCGTGTCGACGCAACACGTAGACGAACAGACATCGACTACTGCCAGAGGGTAGCTATATACAGTTTCACTGTAAAAAGATATAGACAATTATACACTATGAAGCAAAAAAGGCTCAGGACTCTAAATGGCATTAGGAAAAATAACCATGGCAGAAGCATATCATATAACAACACAATGGTGCCAAGAGTTTGAAAGCAAAGACAGTATGGCAGTAGTAGTATGAAAGATTTTAAAAAAAGAAAGAAATTGAGTCAAAAACAGTAAATGAGGTACAAATCTGCAGTTAACAAAAGCAGCAAGTATAAATACAAGCACTGCAACTATCTGAATGAAGGAACAAGAACTAATTACATTTAGGAAAGCAAACTCCACAACAGTGATTGTAGGCATGAATGGGCATCCGCAGTAGCAATTGTATTGGGAAACAAATTTCATGCATAAATACTGGAGGAGAAGAAAAGAAATTGAGAAGTTTTCATGTATTTTGGCTGTTTTTGTGCATGAAAGGCTCCTAAACATTGCAGGTTTAAGTCCTTATTTAGTTTCAAATACCATGCAACTCTGAAAAAGAAAATCAAGACAGGCACCAACCAAAATAGAGAAATTACGGGAGCCTTGTTCACAAACAGGACTCCCATGTGGGAGTCAAAACATTAAGTTTTCGTTAATCTCTTTCTCTTAGCCGACGTCTTTCCACTTTGTGTGTGTGTGCGTGCGTGCGTGCGTGCGTGCGTGCGTGCGTGCGTGCGTGCGTGCGTGCGTGCGTGTGTGTGTGTGTGTGTGTGTGTGTGTGTGTGTGTGTGTGTGTGTGTCATTCTTCCAAACCAGATGAAATTTCATCAGATTATCGACAACAATGTGGCCCTATCCTATTTATGCATAACTGTAACCAGCCTCAAACAGATGCCACTAAAATCGACTAGTGGAATTCAACGTCAGGAAGCAGCACAAGGGCTTATGTAGGGCACTGCAGTGAAGGGCTTGGGATTAATTTGAACCACCTATGGTACTCCACACGCACCCAGCATGGTACATGAGCTCAATCTGCATTCAGCCCCCATCGAAACATGGCTTCCACAGCCTTTTTTCCCCAGCATTGTGACCTTTTTTTCACACTGTCAAAATATGCAATGCCACAAAAAAGTGATGCGTAAATCTCCATGACAACCTTGAAATTCAGAGTTTATAAGGTAAACAACACAAAGAACAGGACCAAGAAACGAGAAATGGACAAACGCAAAAGTTTGTTTACTGCGGAATGAAAAAAATGTGCAGTGCACCAATGCATTCTGTGGCTTGTTTTTTAGGACAGACATCTCTAAACTGGTGCTTGTCTCGGAATTTCTGCTACTAGCATGTGACTTCACTGCAGCTTGGCTTCAATTTTAAACAATTAAGAAGTTAATTAGAAGAATGTTGTTAAGTGCCTAATTGTAATTTCTCTCTCTCTAATAAAAGTTCACCTCTTTATTAGGCAGTTTAGCTGAAGAGAAAACTACCCCAACTGGTATCCACAATTTTTTAATATAAATCTTATAGCAAAAGAAAAGGGGGGGGGGGGGGGGACGGTAGTGTTGAGAGATGTTGGAGCATTTCAGCCTCTTCAAAAAGTCTACCTGAAGTGTCGGCATAACGCCCACAACTTCTACAGACGCTTTGCATTCATAACTCCTAACTTGTAACTATTATATAATTTAAACAAAAAGATGATATGGTAGCGTTTTAGCATAGCATAGATGTACCAGCCTTTAATATAGTGAAAGACACCCAAAAAAACAGCACTCATCGATGCAGTGTAACATTATTTTATAATGCATTAGAAAGATTACTGTGGTACGTAACCAATCTCCTTAAAGAAAAACATGCATACGAAACCTCAAAAAGTACCTTCATGGTAATTGCTTTACTGACAACATGTCTATAAAAGCTTTAGTAAGTGGAACATAGTTGCTCACTGCAATTGCGGTTTTGCATACTTTAGTCACAGACAGCCATGATCACATGTTGCCACCAATACTATTGTTATCATCTACATTATACCAGCACATGCCCAAGTGTATACACCTGTGCTTTAGCATTCTTTCTTAGCCTACTTCTTTAGTTCTGTGCAGCTGACATTCATTAATTTGACATGAGTGTTAATGTGAATCATTAAAAGTCTCAAAATGTTCCTATGATTAACCACTTTTTTCACTTTGAAGTGGTTTTGCAAGTCATATTGGGTCTGATTCAATGAAAATTTACTGCACTGCTGCTCAGCTTAGTAGGTGTTAACACAGCCCACTGTTTTAAAGTATCAGTTTATATATGAGGAGGCCAGCAGAAATCATGTAACTAGCAGAAAGCCTCAGATATATTTGCAGCATGAGGATTGTTCCTGCCCCAGACATCCATGAATACTGTTAAACAGTGCCCGACAGTGCGTGCGTGTGACAAATACATTAAATACATGGTTAAACTAATGTGCAAGCACACAATGACAAAGTCACATAATGGGACACCATCAACATGTTTGACGGTGTAGATGGAACACAAGCAGACAGTGAGCACTACACAGTAGACAGAGACACCTAACTACAATCAGAGATTGCTATCTGCTTCACTTCGCATTTCATGTTTCTCAGCTCTCTCTGCCCCATAGATACCTGGAAAGCATAGGGATTGGGCAAATGATCTTGCAATAGGGGCATGGGACAGCCACTTGAGGTGCCGTGCCTATCAAGGCGATAAGACACCCGTCCACTTGTTTCCTTCTCTTTTTGGTGTGAAGCAGTCTGTACACTGTCGTCCTCACTTTTACCTAAGTTATTCTTGGTGGCAATGGGTACAACCAAGGAACATGGCAATTGCAGCAGACAATCAGCAACCATGGGAGGCCTTTCCACTGCGCTACAATCTGCATCTTTTTGTATAATATCAAAGGGTACATTGTGCACTTGTCAAGATGAAAATTACTCAAACGAAAAGCTGCTCAGTGTGTCAAAGTAACAAGTGGTGGCCAACCCACAGTAAACTGAAACGCAGTTCATCTTACGCAAGACTGGCTGACTCAATGAAGGGGCCTAATATCCTAAAGCAACACTCGAAATATTTGAGATGCTGTAGTGGGAGGCTTCACATTAATTTCTATCACCTCACGTTACCTACAGTATGTATCTAAACCAAGGTATGTTCAAATGTGGCTACCATGACCGGAAATGAAACCTACGACTTTGTACTAAGCAGCAGGTTGCTGCAAGTACTGAGCAAGCATGACAGGTTCTAATTTTTTAAAAAAGATGCCTTTACAACGTTCCTAAGAACTTGAAAGAGCGTAGGTTAGGTCGTGTTCCTAAGAACATTCTCCATATGGAAAATCAGTTCTGAGAAAGCCCATAGAAACACGACATAGCTTCATGTTACACTGGAGTGTACAACAACTTTTCCCTTTGATTTGCAAAACATTTTCCAATGTAAAGTTAGCTCCCCACTGCTTACCAACCCACTCAGCCACATAATCACAGTCACTAATCACAAGAATGTGATTCAAAGCTGCAGATGAGATATATGTGGGGAACCATAAAAAACATTCCAGGAGGTGTTACAGTGAATGGTATTGGGTTAATCCCATCACTTATGATGCCCGATGCACATAATGATTTTAACACACTGGTGGTTTTGCAACTGCTCTCTATCAAAATGCAGCTGCTGAAACTGGAAAGCTAGTGAGCAGCCCATGTCTCACGAGCAAACACTCGTCCTCAAATTCTGCACTACCACATCGGCAACGTGGGCAAGCTAGAGAAAGTGAGACCAACACGCCAGGTACACCACGGAAGCATATGAAAATTTGGACACACATTTCAATCAAATGCCATACGAAAGGCGTTCTTCTCGATTGTGCAATCTGGTCATAGGCTTTGTTGCACTTGCCCGTGTGCATGTGAGCATGCCATTCTGCTGATTTCATGTGGGACCAACACCCCTTTCATTTCAAGAAAGCTGCAGTTGCAAAATAATACTTGTCCTGTCTTTTCTTTCCTATGTCTTGCTTTGGGTGCCTGCTTACAATGAATTCTGCACTCATTTACTTATATTTTGTTTCATGCAGCACTTATTCACTTTACAGACAATGAATAAATTTGTACCTACAATAACTACATAGAGTATTAAAAAATGAAACCAAGGGTTGAAGAAATCTATGACGTAATTGGCTCCTTTGTGCGAGCTCATGGAATGGAGCCAACAGGGATCACAGATTTCAATTATCTTTGATTTCACTGGTTCTTGAAAGTGCCCAGGTGTCTTGTCTTCACAAGAGAGCCAACAACTCCAACAGCTGTCTTGAAAGACAATGTAAGCAAACTAAATACATTTATTATGTAGTTGGTACAGATTCATCATGGGTCTTAAACACCAGGCACAACACAATAGGAAGAGGATGCCATTGCTCGCTGTCCTTGAGTGCTGTCGTCTGTCCTTTTCCTATTATGTTCTGGTTGGCGCACAAGATGCGGTGAAGAACAGTGGCAGACATGCAGAGCATTTTGTGTTGCCACATGTGCAGCCACCAAAGCTGCTGAGAGGAGCAAGGAAATATCAACCACAGCAGACGACATGCGGCAGTGGTGCACATCTGTGAAGCTTCACTGAGATGATCGCACTCTTCGAAGACAGCGAGTAAGACAAGAAATTACTTTTCCCCTCGGGCGTTTGCGCCAACACCCTTCTCATCAACGGTGAGATCTTCTTTGTTGGCCTGTTCGTTTAAGAATGTCTTCTCTGCCCTCTGTATCCCCATGAGCAATTAATGCCTTAAACATTGATGTTTTGACAATGTTGTCATGGCAGTGTCAGCTCCAGCACTAATTCTAAGAGTTAGATGTCCTAGCTTCAATAGCTGTTATAGTGCCTTATTTCCTTAAGACATTTGCATCCGACACACAAAAACAACTTTGCTGTATACAATATTCATTATAAGCATACATGCCAATATCAGCAAGAAAGAAAGTCATGAAATTTATATTTACTTAGTTATATCTGATAATTTGTAACATTGAGGTTCAACTGTACCATGATCATTTCTGCAGCAGAAAATGAGAATCAAGAAATTACCATTGTTACTTGGCAACAAGAGCCCATTGCTGTAGAAAGAAAATGCAGTAGAATGTTAGTAAATAGAAATTACTTTAACCATATTGATGCTTAAACAGACCAACAGTCTTATGTTTGCTTAGCTTTGTATTAAGGCAAAGGAAAGAGAAGTTCCACAGAACCACATTTTTTACCCACTCTGGGTAAACGGAACTAAAAATATTACCGAAAAGGAAACTGAACAGCCAATTTCAGCATCATCACGAGAGGCATCACTGTTTGCGCTTTTCCTTTACAGGTTTTCTCACTAGTTAGCTGGTTTGCGTTGCCGCACTGGGCCCTGAAGGACCGATCTCTGTAGCCGTGTTCGGGACTGTTAACCCGATTCCCTTTTGGTTGCAGCGGAGCGTCTCCGATTCACAGTTTTCCATGTTTTTGCCAAGGTGGCCTTTGCTAGATTTTCTTGGTGCCGTGGTTTTTCTGGCTCTGCCATGGTCACAGCTTTCTGTAGCTTGTTTGTGTTGGTGTCTTGTTAGTGTCTCCAATCGTGACACAGATATGCCCACACGATGCGCTCAAACTTGAGATGAAGGCCAAAGCTACCGATGACTTCAAGACTGGTTGCTTCACTAAACGGAGATATTTTTTTTTACAGTTTCTCTCTCTTTCTTGTGGGGGGAGTGAGAGGGGTGGCAGAGAGAATTATGTTTTGTGCTGCTAGCTCTAGTCAACGGCTGCATGCAAGTAGAAAATTTATAAGAAGCTTTGTAATAAGATCTGCTGCACCTATTACCTGCTGTTGACAATAAAATTTCGACCCCTTCCAAAAGAGCATCGTGTGTGCCCCTGAGCTCATTCTCTTGGTAAATGGAACTCCTGGTAAACAGAACTTATTTCTCTGATTCATTTAGGTTCCATTTAATGAGAGCCCACTGCATTAAAGAAAGAGAGCAACAAACAATACAAAGGAGATGTCAAAGCATTATGCTACTGCTAAATATATGAGGATCAAGAGGATTTGGGCAGGACACAGAATTTACAGAACAGATGAATAGTAGATTATCAATGCAAAAAAGAAAAGAAAAGTAGTAGACACCAAGGGAAGTAAAATGTAGGCATCAGGAAAGACAACGTGCTCAAATGATGACTTTCATAAATTTCTAGGCTTTAGATTGGACTTCTTAGACATAATGGTAAATGGGAGAAGCAGCAACCATGTTTAGCTAAAACAATAAAATATCGTGCTGCATGGTGTTGAACTTTCAAATACATAATAAATTTGTGACTTAACAAAGCCCAAATATCTTTTTTCATTTGCTAAGTTTGATACCTCATAATTCTGATTTAAACACGAAAAAATTCACACAGAGCCTATGCTAGCATATTTTTTATATGCTGGTGCGAAATTTCTGTTGAAGTTATTTCAGAAACCAATTTAAAATTATTTAATTACTATACTAAATAAGGTTAACTCAAATATCATTTCATTCTTGTTTTTTTTTTTTTCTCTTGTTTCTTCTCTTCTCTTTTTTTTTTTTTTTACAAATGCACAAAGGTACTCGACCAGAAATAAAAGGAACAGTGTTTTGCCATTGCAGGGTAATAAATGACAGCAGGCAAAGCTTTCACCACCAGAAACAACCTGGAAGCATTATAGTTGTTTTGGAATACTGCTGAAAAGTAAACACCTTACATTAATGAAATTCTTAACCTAGCGAAGCTTTCTGAAAGTACAGCTTTGTTACATCAAGATTTCATTGTATGTTATTAGTGTGGCCACTTACTACAAGCCACACTGCAGTGATGACTTGGATGTCCCCTGTAAGTGTGAGATGCACTGCAGGGAACACAATTACATGTGGAGAATAATGTGCTCCTTGACCTTGGGCAGTGTGCATAAGCTGACTAGAAATTCAGCTGTGCAGAGATGCATTTCATCCACAGTAGGTTTTCATCCTACTTTTATCCTACTTTCATCCTACTAAAGGCTTTCATGCCACAGTAGATTTAATTGGCCTAATAATGATGATGTGTTATGTGCCACAGCTAAGCTGCAAAAGAGCAGTACGTTGGGCACGCTGGTATTCCATATTAAAACTATTGACAGCGCGAAAGGCATGAACAAGTTTCATTAGGGATTTGCTGATACCGCCATTTAATGCCAAGTGCACCTTTACTGCGTCATTTTTGGTTGTTGTCATGTGGCATCATCGCTTATTTATGTGTGTGCTTTCAATTAAGTTGTCTGTTGATAGTCAGCACTTGTTCGTGTATCTTTCTTGTGTAGTTTGTGCCATTTCACGCTGTCAATAGTTACGGCTAAGCTGGTTCAGGTAAAAAAGAAGCTATCGCTGCGTAGCGCTATGCAAAACTGAATGTGATAGCCAAGAGCTGTTTACACACTGGGCGTTTCAGGAATGACATCAAGTGCCGCATTTACCCGATTCTAATGCAAACTTTCTTTCTGAAAAAAAAAACTGCTAAAAAACGACATGTGAATTAGAATTGAGTTGATAACTAAAACTGCAATAGCGACAGGCTATCTTCGTTAGCATCTAAGATTGCTGTTATCCAAACAAACCACATGCTTGCTGCGTCGTTAGAAGCTGCAACATTGTTTCTGCTTGCTTTGCAAGTTCATCAGAGTGCCATATTCTGCAAAGCGCTTAAGAAATTTGTTATCTCAGAAGCTATGGATGGTACCAAAGATGCTATGGGCTGTTGACATAGTAACGAGGAGGCCTGCAATGGCTACAATAAACAAAGCCTGGCCTAGTATAACGTAAAACTATTCCAAACTGTTTTTATTCGAAATTGGCCATTAGCCCTTCATAATAGGTCAGAATGGTTCGGGTCAAGCCCCTCTGGGCGGGCGGCATGCCCATGGGCGCGAAGGGTTAATGACCTATAACGTAATGCTAATGACCAATGTGGAATAAAAACAGATTGGAATAGTTTTATGTTATACTGGCTCTCGTCTACTGTTGCTTGAATGCAATGTTCTTATTTTCCCCTAAGTGCAAACAAATTGTCATTACTTTCTCTCTTACAATAAAATCTGATAAACCAAGCTATTGCAGAAGAATCTTAGAGTAGCCTAGTTGGTTCATAATGAACAAAGGTTTGCAGTGGAAAAAAAAAAGGACTGAAGTAACACACATCAAAACAGAACCGTCACTGGCCCTGTTTTCATGTGTCTTCCTTCAGTCGTCCATTTTATTTTTTATGCTGCAAACCTTGGTTCATAAGGACATTGCTTTTTCATTTCTGGCCATGAAAATCAGGTGAATGTTACGACCGAGTAAGCATGGTAATTATTCGAAGCAGAAGTAATCTATAGAGGCACAGAGATTACCTTTTTGGTGACACATTGTTAGTACTTGCTGACATCACAATTTGTGCAATAATAAATTTACCTAAAACCAATATTACCTTTCCATTAGCAAATCAAGAAGATATGCTGTATTCTAGTTATTCACAGCCGCAATATGTAACAGAATACATAAGTGTTACACATAGTATTGTGCCTGAACGAAAAGCCAACACACTTTGCTAAGTCTACAGATGTATGTCTAGAAGCTGAAGCTAACATCCAGCTAACTTCTTTCTTAGCGGACATGCTTTGAAGGAGCACTCAAAGGGAAAACAAGTTGAGCTGCTTTAGTAAATTACTCTTATCCAATACCAAAAATGTCCCTCTTACAGTGAATGGGTGCTTGATAAACCAGAAAAGACACAAAAACGAAAGAAGCATAGCCATACTGTCTTGCAGTTCTTGCATTAGCCTGACATGATGTCATGGATCTTGACTGCCTCTGCTAGGGCCTAGTTAACTATGAAACAGTAAAGGTGGGGCAAAAGGTTGAATTCGGCAAGTTCCAAGAACGCGAAGTGCACCACAATGGCCCAAGTACGAGAAAATACATAGAAATCAGTGGCATCACGCTGACGTACTGGCACTGAGATTTCGATGCACAATTCAACAAATGCATGTCTGGCCTTCATTTTTTATTTTAGTAGTCAACATCTTATGGCACAATTAACAAAAGCGAAGTTATGAATGAATGTTTCATCAGTCTAAACTACTTTAGTGTTTCTCTCTAGTTTCCTTGTAAAAGCGGTCTATCCTACCAAACTGCAACTGCAATATGCTTCCTAAAGTAATTAATTCAAGAGGTAATCACTGGATCTGTGTATATGAAAAGTTTAGTGACTATAGCACAATTTCTAATGCAGCTGTAATATTATAGTAAGCTACAAGCATTTCCTTAATGTTCATTTGGGGCCATGCGGACAGATCAAGCTATCACCTGCCAGCAAATGAAGCTGGGCAATGTGCCAGACAGTACCAGTGCAATACAATCTACAGCGATCCTTCACACCCCGAATATCATTGCACTTTTCGCAAGCTCTCTGTTTGCACAATCAGAACGATGAGAAGAAGACTGGCTAGGCTCAGAAACAAGTGATGTAACAATCCACTGTCTCCTTAGTGTTAACAAAAGTGCGATAACATGCTGTACATCAAAGCACACAGCACTATCGTTGCCTTCTGATTACTGAGCTTACTCACTGAGTGTTTACTTAGTGAGTGCTTCTTATCATGGCATGAGAGATATTGCGAGGACAGCGCTTACGAATTTGAGAGCTATAATGTGGAGAAAAAAAAAGAAAGAAAAAAGCTTGTCAAAGGGGCACTAAACAGAAAATAAATTGAACTGTATTGGTAAATTAATAACCTACAATACCAAAAAAACCTTGTCTCACCGATACAAGAGATATTGAAAGCCAGGAAAGACACAAAAATGAAAGAACTGTGGTTCAGTGCCTTAAGTTCCCACACTATGTAGCAATGATGTTATGTATTTGGCAGGCTCTCACTTATTTTAATGCTAAAGATCAACTAATGCTGTAAGGCTGAAGTAAGTAAGCTTAGATAACATTTACTGTGCCACAATGACCTAAATAAAAATTTTTTTAAACACTTAAATACTTAAAAATTCATGACTGCACAGTGACGTACCGATGCTGGGGTATCAGCAGAAAAGTTTTAAAATCAGAGTTGGCCCTTCATTTTCTCCTTTAGTGATTAATGTCCTGCCCTGAAATTAATGAAGATGATGTTTTCAGACAATACTTTAAACTGATTCATTTTTACTGAACTGATTCAGATTCACTGAACAGCAATGCCTGGACATATGTTGCCTCTGAACTGCTTTTATTCACATGTTCAGCTATGACTGCCTTGCAATTGGCATTTTAGGCTGGCATGAGCACAAAGGGCTGAAAATCTGGGCCAGTTGGCACAGTTGAAGGAAAAAAACCAGCCACGAAAACAAAGGACAAGAAGAGAGGTTCACACCACAACTACCACCAGTCGTTGTGGTGTGAACCTCTCTTCTTGTCCTTTGTCTTTCGTGACTGTTTTTTTTCCTTCAACTATCAGCACAAAGCCATAACTAAAGTTCACAGTTTCCTCGATCATCTCAATCATCAAAGAGCCTGGCACCAAAAAGTATGCAGAACCACTCGCCAGGAAGCCAGGCTAATCCAGATACTTCAACATGGAAGAGGCGGAAAAGCTTCTAGTTTTGGCAGAACAGTCACTAAAGAAGGAGCGTTCTGTAAGCCATACATTCCAACACAAAAGGCCTGCTTTTTCAATTATGTAAATCTAGACATGCTAAAATAAAATTAAAAATATGAAGAAAGCAGAGATTTGCCAAATTGTAAAAATAAAAAGACTAAAACTTGACATTTTACGGCCTGTACGGCTGCCCTGTTTACAATGCACAACAAAAGATGCTCAAGAGACCCAACAGACCCTGAAACGTCAATCTTTAGTTGTTTTATTTTTGCACTACGGCAAGTGCTTGCTTTAACTTTATTTGCCATGCTTCTTCCTTAACAAGTGGGTTTCCTTGGAATTGTTGATTAAATAAACCTAGGCAGCAGTATAGTCAGCTTGTAAAGACTAGCGTAAAATCCCACGCAACCACCTCTACCTGTGCAAGCACTCCCTTGTCCACTTTTCCAGCGATTTGAAATTGGCTCCAACCAACTACTGAACAAAAGAGGAATGACCCAGAACAAAAACAATAAATGGATGCTTTTTAGTCAAATGAAAGCTGTGGTGTATTTCCCGTTTCCCCCCCCCCACCCCCCACCCCTTTTTTTTTGTCCTGACTATTTTAACACCATGTTGAATTTTGGCCCACGACTGAACTATGGAAAAAGCACATGTGCTTTTTATGTGTCATCTAAATTTAATATGTTACATATACGACATATATTATACATATATATATAAATTATGGGTAAAGAACTGATTTTTATGTGCCATTTAACTTTAATAGCTTACCTGTGTACCCAACACTAACAACCATAAAATAAATTAAGAAATACATAAGGTCATGAATTATAGAAAACATCTAGCACATATTTGTACCTTGTCTTCAATGCAATATCATTCTCCATTTGAGCATTTATTCTTTATAGTGATTCTTGCCCTGTTATATTTGTTGGTTTTATTGCGGTGCTTTTCTTAGTTTAGAACCTCTGAAGATTTAGATGTTTCCTTTGGACGTATTATGCCTATACGAAACTTTGAACTGACCAGCCACACATACAAGACCTTGTGCATATAAATACGAAAAATAAGAATTTTTCAATTTCAAATATAGCCCTGTGAACTGATCAGTAGACACAAGAAACCAGCCTTTGATGGTATGCATTCTGCAAATAAATACCAGGAAAGAGAACTTCAAAAGTTGTAAAACTGCTGCTCAAGCTCGGTCAGAATCTATAATGTATTGATTAAAAATTTTCCACATTTTCTGATTTCTCCGTAACATAACATAGCCTTGCAGCAAAAATAATGAGCTTTATAGAGAGATTGTTATTTGCTTTTCAACCCATTCCTATATGCAAATGTTGTACCAAAACATTGGTTTTGTGCAGAAACAGAAGCCTTCATTCGAATATGACATCCTCTTTGTTGCATGGCTCACTCATGCGCATGTGTGCCCACCTGAAACCTTTTTACACATGCTCCTGTGCAATCTTAACAATGGCTGCCCAGTTGTGATAAGACTAGAGGGCCACTAGAGGCTTGCCACTTTGCTGGGTGGTCACCGCTCACAGATCATGGTTAGGGAGGCGACAACTGCCCATGCTCGTTAGTGGAGCTTGTAGTGTTGCACATGGAATACAGGGAGCAGAAGCAGCACAAAGTGAAAGCTGTCTATGTTCAAGAAACAACAGACAAAACCACCGGGGAAGATGGCACCACCAATTAGCTCCTATGCATTTCGGTGTGGCCGGGCTTTTGGTCAATTGCGCACTCCTCAGTTCACGCAACATGTGACATAACATGGGCGTGAGTGGTGCTAGCTAACATTCCCAGCGATAGATCTAGCACTGAAGGGGAAGCCCGACCCTTGCATCCCCCGATGTTGCTTTCTCCGCATGGCTCTCGCGTCTCCCGAAATCTGTCTTCCTCGCGTTACACGTACGCCACCGGCAGTCGGTAGCTGCGCAGCGGTACGAGAGATGGTGCTGATGTTCTGATGCTAGCGTTACCTCACACTGTTGATAGTCGGGCATAAAGGGAGCGAGCTTCCTTCTCTTTGGCTTGGGGTTGGCGGAGCAAGTGGATGCGTCGCGTGCCCGTCGGTGCGCTTGGCGGAACTGTCCCACGAAAGGGTTCAAGCAATCGTTCGAATTTACCAGCATTTGCATGACTGTAAAAGTGAACGATTAGGCATTGGCATTCAGCGTGGGACGAACATATTCGCTCAACATACTGTTGTGCTGAGTTGGACTTCCTCGACTTGTCAGCGCCCATCGGCATGTTCTATTTGCAGTAATTCGGCTGGCTAGAATGCTGTACAGAAGGCACAATGCCCTTTTGATTGTTTGCACTACCATGTTGCCTTTCTTTTGTCACAAGAGCATGTTTGAGACCCCACAGCACACATACACGAATGCCGCAAGAAAGTGCATGGGCGGACAGCCACCCCAGTAGCTCAATGATAGAGCATCACAAACATAATGTCGAAAATGTGGATTAAGCTGCCATTTGCACTTCTTGCACACTTTCATTTCCTTTTTCCTTATTAGGTCTACACTTCAAACAAACAAACAAATAAACAAAAAGTTAATTTTCCATATGCTTTCCCTGGCTTCACTGTCCATTAGCTTAATGTGACTGTACCATCATTTGGACATAAAAAAAGAAGAAACGTTGCAATATTTATGCCTTACATTATCTCAAGAAGTCCCAAGAGCCCGCAGTATGTAACTGCTGACTTGAGATGGTCTTCCTAATACAAATTTTAAAGAAAATCACAAAATAAATATTTTTTTAAATTTATAGCTCCATTGCATCGCAATAACTTCTGATGAGTGTCTTTTAAAATGAACTATTAGCATACTTGCTTTATATATTCATCTATTTACTTAAACATACTGCTCTAGCCTTTATGCAGGCTGTGGCAGTAATTAGGACATTCTACAAGGTCGCATAGATAATTTGTGTCCACAAGGTTCAACAAAAATCAAAATTAAAGGGACACTAAAGCGAAACAATAAATCAGTTTAGACTAATGAAGCATTGTTAGAGAACCCTGCAGGCAGTCATTTAAAAAAAATAGTTTGATTATTACATGAGAAAATGAAGGTCCAAGTATCAGTAGTTGAATTTCGCACCGAAACCCCTGCGCTGGTACGTCAGCGTGACGTCAGGGATTCCAAAGTATGTTTTCGCACATGGGCCGCGTTGGCTGAATAAAGGTTCCCGAAACTTGCCATGTTTAATATTTGGTTCCTTTAGAACACAATGTAGTCAATCTGTGCCGCTATATATATTTAGTAGGCCCTAGAAGATTCCATCAAAATCTAAGACGTCACAGCTCCCAGGCGCGGGAACTCAAGTAGGCGTCGCCACCCGTATTTCGTTCTTGCGCTTTTTCTGGCTTACCAAATGTCTTATCGTTGTAAGAGTAGTGTTTTTGGTGTTGTAGAACGGTAATTTACTGATGCAGAAGGAATCATTTTTCACTTTAGGGTCCCTTTAAGTGAAATTTTTCTTTTAATTTTAAAGCTCCAACAGCATTGCAATAACTTCTGATGAGTATGTCTTTTGAAATGCACAATTTGCATATTTACTTTGTTCATTTATCAATTTATTTAATCATACTGCTCTAGCCTTTATGTAGGCTGTGGCAGGAATTAGGACATTGTAGGAAGTCACATAGATAATTTGTATTCGCAAGGTACAACAAAACTCAAAATTCAGGTTACTATAACACTAATAATAACTAATATTGATTAGACTAATTAATTTAACCTAAATAATTTTAATAGGCCTGACCATTCTTAATTGTCCTCAATTAATCACCATTACACCTAAGTAATTTCACTGTGTTTATCTCCATCGGGCTTCCTTAGCCTTACTTAATTATTTAATCATAATTAATATTGTAATGAATACGAAAGGCAAGTACAAGAAGAAATTGAAGAGAAGACGAAGAGAACGAGGAGTTTGAGAGGCCGGACTGCGCTACGATCATGCTACGATCATCATCCATCTCCTGTAAATAAAACCATTTCTTCACAACAATATTACTGATATTTTATTAACCTTAATTACTTTTAACACCTCTTCAGTACTCGCTATATATTGACACATACTTACTTATCCTTTTTGGGGGACTGCATTTCACCCAGTAACAACTTAAGGTTATCACTCGGAGCAAGACATGCATGCATGATTGGAACTTACTGGAATGTTATGAATAGTTCTATGCATTGTCTATTGTCACCAAGGCTTGTGTATTCTGATTGTATGCACAATACAAATTTGTAGCACTTTCTGGAAGACACATGGGCACCAGTGATTACTCTGGAAACTTCAATGACTTGTGTATAAAAGCCGACACGCTTAACCGGCAAGTCAGATTTCGCAGACTGCCGACTGTATTTGCGCTATCGTTATGCTTTGAGTGTAACTTGCTTTTGTGGGCACAGGTTCACCCAATAAAATATTAGTTAAGTTATTCACACCTTTGCTACTGTGTTTTCACCGTCACTACTATGTGACAATATAGTCATAATCATAAATCTCAGTAGTCATACACAGTCATAAGGCATTTCATACATGCCCCCATATGACCTCATGTAAACCTATAGAGTGCATCATGTCCCGCATTACAGACAGATGAACAGTTTCTGAAGGAAGCAGCCTTAGAACGCTTAGGCATTAAAAAGTTAACAAGCAACATGGCCAGGCAATTTCATGATTAGTAGAATGCTAAATCGAATTCACAAGACCCGAAATAAAACAATTTAAAGAGGCATTAACAAGAACACCTGGGAGTAAGTTCCACTAGCTTACATACCTAGGAAAAAATGAAAATCTGAAAGGATCACTATAATATCTATATTTTGTAACATGCTTCCTGTGCTTGGTTCTTGTGTTTCTAGAGCTCGGAGGTATGAGATACTTTAGTGAGTCAATATGAAAGTCATTATTTTATAGAACTATAAACCTCAGATGTAGAAACTTTGCTTTAGTGCAAATTGTTGATATGCTGGTTCTGTTCGTAGGTTCCGAGAGTGAACTGTGACGACTATACTGTTGTGTGTGAGAGAACCAGCAAATAATAGCATATTCCAGGACAGAATGTACCAGTGTTGTGCATGCTAGCAGTTTGGTATCAGAAGAGGCAGAGCTCAGAGAACATTTTAGTAAATAGAGTGCTGACAAGGCGTTATTTTGATGTGAATTACATGCTTACCCCATCAAAAGTCAGATTAAATAATAACACCAAGGTACTTGTAGTCCTCAACCCTGCATATTTTTCTGAGCCAAATTTTATAGGGGGAGATGAGTTGTTCTTTTTTTTTAATAACTGTCATGCACAAAGTCTTCTTGAGGTTGAGTTTCATCTGCCATTTACAGCACCACTCCACAACCTTCTAATAGCATATGTAAGTGAGACATGGTCATTATAGATATTAATATCCTTATAAATTATGCTGTCACCTGCAAACATATGAACTGTAGCATTAATGTCATTAGCTAAATCATTATTATAGAGAAGAAAAAGGACTGGTGCCAGGACTGTGCCCTGGGGCACTCCCAATAACACCTCAACGAGAGCGGATGACTCAACCTCTAACTGGACAAACTGCTAGCACTCAGCAAGCTAATCTGTTAATGTATCAGTTATCTCACTGGATCCAAAAAAATTACAGATCTTGTAGTGGAGTTTCTGGTGTGATACAGGATCAAAAGCCTTTGATAGACCAAAAAAATTTATTGATCTGTTGGCATTTGTCCACTGCAAATGAAAGATTGTGTATTGTTAATAGTGGCTGATTTATTGTAGGTAGACCTTTCCTGAACCCATCTTGGTTCTGGTTTAGTAAGTTATTATCTTCAACAAATGTTATAATGTGTTTTAATATTCTATGTTCCAGCATTTTCGAGGGAGTACAAGTAAGCTATATGGGCCAATAATTACGCAGTTGCGTAACATCTCCGAATTTAAGAGCAGGTATAACCTTTGCAATTTTCCACTGTCTAGGCACTGTACCGGTGCCCATTATTAATATTTTTTTTAAGGAGCACCAAGTAAATAGCCATCCACTGTGCATGCCATTTGTAAAATGTATTGGGAATTCTAACAGGCTCTGTAAACTTTTTGTATCAAGGTGAAGCAAAAGAGATAGGATGCCAGCCTCTTAAAAGATTATGTCACCTAATCGAGGAGTGCTGTGCAAGTTCTGGCATGCAGTAGCAGGCAAAACTTGATAGTCTACAGCAAAAACTGATTTAAACTATTCATTAAACTTGTTTGCTTCTTTTCTGACTTCGTCAGGGGGGAAATTTTGTATTCCTTAGAATTTACACATCATCAGAATTTGTGAGGTGGGGTCTTAATAAAACTCTAATTTTATATTTAGGCAGTTACATTCGGCTTTCTGAAGCGTCGATTTCAGGGTACAGGATAGCTCCCAGATTCTATGAGAGTAGAGGGCCGATGGACAGTTCATATTAAGTTTTCTGAACCTAGAAATTTTCCATTTTAAGAGTATGATCTTCTGCAAGCCCGTGGATTAGATTTGTTTGTTGTTTTAGTTTCGGCAGGCATATAAGCCAATATGCAGCATCAACAACTGTCATAAACTGCAACCAAACGTTGTCTACAGAGACTACACAGTCAGCAGAGGCTAAAGGAAAAGCTGAAAACGACTGATCTAGCTAATCAGGTTATCCAGCTGATATCTGATAAATGATCTAGCCAATAGGTTATTGCCTCACATTCTGCCCTATATTTAGGCAGTACTTTCAGTCTGTGAAATCCATGGTATATTTTTGCCTTTGCTAAGAAGGGCAAGGCAGATGAGCACATATGTGAACTTGATTTGGTGCATTTTCATGTTGACAGGTTTGACTCTCATGCTTGCCCTTTCACTGATTTCATGTTTTACATGTAATTGAAGAACATGTTACACTTTCTTGTACTCATTTTTGCTGTATCCCTACTTTAGGTTTCCGTTTCATTTTTATTTTTCAAACTATTCGTATTACATAAGTGGATCATCCCCAAGGCCTTCAGCTGTTCATGAATAAACGAATGAAAGAATAAACTTATGATGTGCGAGGAAGCATTGCAGTTGCGAATAGTCATTAATTGAGTGCTAACGACTGACAGATGGCTATCCACTCCACCAACAAATTCTGGCCACCAAGGACAACAAAGATTTGATCATCATTGCTTTTATGAGTGTTACATAAATGAAAGGGTAACCACACCTGAAGTTGTAGCTGTTTTCTGTGGCTGTCCAATGTTGCTGCTTTGGACACAGTTACTCAACCAGCCCAGCCTTCCTGCAGAGCACTGTCAGCGTTGTCTTACTGTTGCTGCTGCGTGACTCGTTGCTTGGAAATCATACACGGGCAGTGTTGAAGGAGCAGATATGATGCTCTCTGATGACAGTCTTGTACGAGGGGTGCACAACAGCCTCCGGTGCGCACCTGACCACTTCCACGCACCTCTACCTCACTTGGTAACATGAACAAACACCACCTCCGAGTCCAATGCTTACGCTGACGTCGTACAGCGACAAAAGCAGGCTTCTTAACCAATTGCAATTGGCAAATCAGAGGTGGTCGGTGCTCAAGGCATGTTCGGTTAGTACTAGGAATACTGAAACTAGCGCGAGTTTCACGATGTTCATGCCTAAAATATGCCACAAAATATGCTGGTGCTCCACAGTTTTGTCTCTCAGTGTGCAAGGAAAGCTTCCTGAAAAAATAAGTCAAATGACAATGCATTTTTTTTTTCCTGCAGATTTGTGAACGTAGATCCCAGAGGTGTTGCTAATCTTGGATACGAGATTTGTTACTGTACAAAGTTTCATTGCAGTACTCACTTGTTCCAAAAAATTCATTAAGAAATCATTTAGTACGTTTAGTAGTTCATAATTGACTATCACAATTTACAATGCCTGCCTGCATAAAAAGTGTGCCACAAGAAAGTTCGCTTTTTATTCTCTGCAGACCCAGGAGAAACCTATGGATGCAATAGCTTTTATAGTCAGCTCTTGTTAACAACATACAAACATGAAAAACCCATAGTTTGACCAGATGGCATGGGTACACATGCACAGAAGCATCCCCATTTACGTGGGCAAATTAATTCATTCCCAAGATGGTTCATGCAAAAAGCTATTTTGTTTATCTAAACACACGGATAGACCTGCCAATCACTACAGTCGAAGCCAAAAATTACTATACGTTTGACGTAAGACACTGAAAACTGATTGGTTACTGAAGATGCCGGCTGTTTATTAATAAAGATTTTCATAAGACTTCGTTCTGTATGGACACTATAAACAGGCGTGTACAAAGTTTATTCATAAAGTATTCATGTAACGGTAACCAAAATTTCGATTGCCTTTGCAAAGTGGCTCTTTAAATTGCTGTTGTTGCTGCGCAGGCAAGTCCGTATGCATGACAAGCCAGAAAAAGCAAGCTGTGCTAAATCTGTGAGCAACTGTACTTGTGTTCTTTCAGAATAAGGTTTGCCCTTACATAGACACAAAATTAAACATTGTAAAATAATTGCTGTCAATATGACAATAGTAAACAAGCTCTAAAAAAAGAAGACAGGCATTTTACGATAAAATTGTAGTAACTGACAGGCATTCATTGGTAAAGCTAACCAACATAGTAGTTCGTTGTGCTGATCCTTCACCCTGGATAATGGTGCAACTCATAGCACTGCAAATGCACTTTGCAGGCATTTTTATTCATTTGTGGTGCCACAATGGTCTCGCACAATGTAATACAATTTTTCTTAAACACCGATGGCTAGAAGAACATCATTATATTATATATATGGTGCTACACAGATCCAACTTCATGTTAGACCTTCCTTTTTTTTCTTTTTTTGATTATCTGTTCTGGTTCGATTCGGAAAAGAATAAAGGCTGATGAGAATGGACATAAGGTCTCAGGAGGCTACTGCTGCTGCACCAATTTTAATTATTACTTAGCCATCCCTGAAACAATGCGTACACATCTTCATTCTCATATATATATATTTGCAAGCTCATTCCTTTTCCAAGCCACCCTTTCTTGAAAGTGCAGTGTTTCTTTGTACTGGTTTTTCATTGAACCGAATTCGACATTTTGCTTCAACCTAGAGTGGCCTGCATTGCAGGTCGGGGAAGAGAACAAGTGGGCAAAGAAATAGAGAGATGTTGATGGCTTTGCCTCGAACATATGCCGGTCCAAAAGCTCTCCGTCGCATGCCTTCCTTTGAGTAGCTATGCCAACCATAGTTATCGGAAAGCAAACACCACTGAGCGACGGAAACAACAACGCACACTCCGCCAGGAAGGGGTCGGGAGGGGGTAGTGGAGGGCAGATTAGGCCTGACCTTAGTGTTGAAGTGCACCTCCGGGGCAAAGTGTAGGGGAAGGAAATGGCGAGAAAAAAAAAAAAAGAAAGAGGAACACACTAAGAGTTCTTTCTTTGGCATTTTTCCAGCAATAGCAAGATTCTGGCTGCTTGTGACAATTAGTTCCGGTTATCTCCAAGTATCTTTTTACTGTTTGCCCTTAGTGCTTGATAAGAATAATTAGCACAGCACCTGTTTCTGGCTCTTCCTTCTCATTTCGTTCTTTGCTATGTTTGAGATGCAAGGCCCGAGAGAAGAAACTGGAGGAACGTGCTGTCAGATACTGCCTTTCTTTTTGTGAAGCAAGACATGTAGAAAAAAAATCTAAGGTGTTACTTGACCATGTGAAGAGATCCGAAAGAAAGAAAAGAAATCCAAGCTCTTTCTGTATTCAAATTCAGCATATTTATTGACATAATAGAACAAAGCTGTCTGGGCGACAAAAAGTTATGAGTCTGCAAGAAGGAGGGTAGTGGGAGGGGTGCATTAAACATTTTCCAACACAGTTATACCTCCTGTTCTTGTCAATGTTGGGCAACAAATGTAACATTAAATAGATAACATTAAAATTTACCTCTATATCTGTTCTGCTTCCTTATAGATGTTCAAATAAAGCTCATACTAAGTCCACATGACCTAGTGGCTGACCACAGGACTTCAATGCTAAACTCCAGGTGTTGCCATGCCGCAACTTCATTTATACAGAAAATTAAAACCATGCTATTCAATCTGACTCTTTCCTCTTTTCTCTGGGAAACACACACAAGATCAAAATACTTAAAGAGGCAAGCAAACAGAGGCAGAATAGGATAGGTTCAACGCAAGTTTATTGAAAAAAAAAAAGCAACAGAAGTACTTTTCTCGAGCTGTTATTTCAACTTTTCAGAGCCACATATGCTGAAAGGCTGTTTTACATAAGCGTGGTTATGCAGTTGATTCGAGTCCAGGTTCAGTGAGTGAATAGCTGCTGGAGAGGAATGCTTTTGCTGATGCACTGAAATACACAGGTGAATGATTTATGGAATACAACCTGCCAAACCGAAGCTGGAGCTATGAAACAATGTACTAGTGGTGAGCTCTGCATCAATTTTGATCATTTGTATGCTTCAACAAGATACTAAAGAGCAACACTAGTTTAGTAATGTGAAGTATCTTCAAGGATTGGTTTTCATTTATTCAGTGCAGAAAGGTGATCACCGGTGGATAAACTGAAGAAAGTAGCTTCCTTTTTTTTTTATGTTTGACTGGTGCATTAGTGTGGCACAAATTTCAATGTATTTTTTTCATGTTTGGGCAGGTTTTGCTGAGGGAAAAAGTTCTTGACGTTCACTATGTTGACAATTTGGTCCCTTTGGTGTAGAATGTAATCACTACTTATTGAAAAACGAATAATTAAACATGTTTCTCGAACTCAAAAAGTGCAATTTACAAATTTCTCTTAATTAACGTTGTCATTTAGTGTCCTGTTTAGAAGAACAGGTAATGAATCACATAATTTTCAACACTGCTGCATTGGCTTGTTTTTCAAAAATCTGCCTTCAGCAAGATGTCCCTGTAACTCTGCTGCTGTGCTGTGTCGAAAGCTTTAGCTGAGTGCTCAAAGTCTGAATTTTGTTACTGCAGTAAAATGCACAAGGACATAATTATCATTATCAGTATTTGCTGATGTCGGGGACCATGTTCCAATGCAAAAGAAAACTCACCAGTGTGCTTCTGGAGGTGAACCGTAACTTGCAAGTGACAAATCAAGGAACCAATGAAAAAACTGTTTGGTAGAAAGCCCGTCTGAACAGTCCCCAACTTTTGACTATCAAACTAATAGCATGCAGGAATTTCAAGCTATTCCACAATATTAAGAGGTACTGAATAGGCTCACTATGTACACAGAGGCAGCATTCACTAATGTTGCAGACTGCCTAGTTGATGTAGTCTGGCCCTCTCCTCAGAATTGCTCCAACTTTCTGCAGAGTAGCCACTTGAAAGATTTTGCCGAAGTTTTGTGAAACAAGCTAAACAAAAAATTTGTGAGTTCTTGGATAAACTTGTGGGAATAGAAATTAGCTGAAAGAAACTTTACAAGGATGATGTTCATTTAAAATATTTATGTTCAGAAGTTAAAAATTATATTATGGGGTTTTACATGCCAAAACCACTTTCCGATTATGAGGCACGCCCTAGTGGACGACTCCGGAAATTTCGACCACCTGGGGTTCTTTAACGTGCACTTAAATATAAGGACACGGGTGTTTTTGCATTTCACCCCCATCGAAATGCAGCCGTCGTGGCCGGGATTTGATCCCGCAACCTCGTGCTCAGCAGCCCAATGCCATAGCCACTGAGCAACCGTGGCGGGTTCAGAAGTTCAAAGAAGACAAGGACAGTAAGGACCAGCACTACACAAGTACTAACCTTACACCATGTCAACTAGGCAAAAAATAAAACGCAACTTCCTATCAAAGCACAGCTGCCTGTCGGCATCACTCCCATTGTTCCCATCGCTGTCAACATACTTGAATCTGCCTGCTTACATCTTGGTAAAACCATAACTTCCCATTAAATACAGGACATTCACAGACATACGCTCATCCCAAACAAAAACATAAACATAACACAAGACAGTAAGCAAGCACAAAAACCCACACATCGTCGTCCCAGTGACTGGATCAATCGGTGAGAGTCGGTGAGCGGAGAGAAGTTGGAGGAGTTGAATCTCACTTTAGTGATTCAAAGAGAGGAGACCCCTCCTCCACTTACCCCCGAAATCACCCCCGGCTGGAATGTTGAGGGGTCATCATGGCACGCTTTGCACAATGTGCACAGAGACGAGAAACAAGTGCACGCCTGCATCACAACAGACAAAAGACAATGCCCTACAGACGCGGGCAATTCGCGCCGGCCACCACCACCTCTGCACAAGACCAACAGAACTGTGACAATGATTCCAACAGACGGCAACAAACAAGGAACAGTACATTGCCAAGCAACAATTGCCACCTTTTCCAAACTGGGTGCAACACGTATTGACGAAAGACGATGTCCTGGACTAGTGAGAGTTCGCAAACAATGGAGGCTCCAACGAGTGCACACAGATACCCACACATTCCACTTGCGACTAAAAACATTAGTAGACAGTTTCGTGGCTTGGACTGCAGCACTAGCATGCTCAATGAATCAAGAGAGAACAGTACTTCTCTTCCTATTGCCCCATGCTGAGGAATAAGCTAACTTCTTACTAAGGAAGTTGCAGCTCAATGTGGAGCAATATCAGCAGATGGAAACACCCTACAAGTGAAACGCAGCTGTGAAAGTTAGATATCATACCACCAGACTTGCTTCTTTTTGAATGCTACCTCAACCCAGCCTCTAGCAAGTTTTCTCAGGCACATGCTATATTCCAAACGAGACCCAATTACACCTGCATCATACAATGAGGCCAGCATTATTATTTGACCTGCTGAAATGACTGCCTTCTGACTAGCTCTTACTTGTGCACAATGGTTACACCCAAGCCACAATATCCTGAATCTGTATAATCAAAAGCACCACTTGACTTTTCAACTTAGTCTTAATGCAGAGATCTCAGGATGAATACAACTTGCTGGAGTTTTTAACGCAATGTTCAAGATTAAAGCTACGGAAATGTGTCCCTTGGAAGAATATCAGCAAGCAAATGAACTGGGATGGTGCACAAGATAATTTAACTAAAACCTACACTGCTTTGCATTGATCAACAACAAAGAAATTTGCTCCCAACTGCTAAGGTTTCTCACAGCAAAGCCACTGAAATCACTTAATAGCAACACGCACTGACTTCCCTTTGAAGTGAATGCTGAACTGGAGTCGAGTGTTATGGATGTCTGTCTCCTTTCATACCACTGGTAGTATATATAAAGCCAGGAAAAGTGATTTACTACGAGGTATCAATACAACAGCTTGGATTCATAAGCTTCATTACACTACGAATGACTTGGTGCAAAAAGCTATGAGCTTCACATTAGCTGGCCATGATGAAGCTTTTGAAATTGATTTCAGATACAAAATGGGGAAGCATTCAACTATCAACTGCATACTAACTGCCGGGAGAAGACATCCGAAACAAGACAGGAAAGCGACAGGACAAACAGAATGCATACAAGCACAGCAAGCAGTGAAAGCAACACGTATGACGGCGTGTTGCTCGAACCTCACGTGAGCTGGAAGAGTTAGATCTGGCACCAGCGAAAGTCCTCACGTGTCAGGATCCCACTTCCAACTCAGGTGGGACAGCAGAAGGAGGGAAGGCTGTGGCACGCTGGCCGGCACAGCGAACGGAAGCACAAGAAGCGAGTCTCGAGCAGAGCATCAGACAAACGAGCAGACGACCTCCTGTGATCGTGCACAATGAGGCAGTGTCTGCTGCGGACAAGGCGAAAGGCGTGGCAGGGACGCAACCTGGGGCGCCGACGGCGATGGCTCAAGTGATCCGACGACATCACGACGAGGGTCCGGAACGACATTCTAGAGCACACCGAGAAAGAGGCTGAACGTTCCAGATGTCCTCCCATTTAAGTAATCAGCACTGTCGCCAACTGGAGTGAATGCACAATGGCGACCACTTCAAGAGGGAGGGGTGGAGAGAAGGTTGAGACGAAGCAAGCGAAGAGAGTGAGCCACAGAAGACGGGTACAGGAGGGCGTCGAGCGAAAGAGTCGCCAGAGCACTAGAGCACCTAAGATAATGTGGCCAGCGCCTTGCCGCCTCTTCAAAGGGGCTTGTCGGCACGGCACCACAAAGGTATGCCTAATGGCCGGTCATTGGGAAGGGAAGCGCTCGTGCAACACGCACTGCTCGCAGCTTTTCAAGAAGCGAGAAAGGATGAAAACTCCAGGGACTCACCACTATGCAAGGCCCAATGCCCTTGAGGAATGCAGGAATTGAAACACATATTAAATCCCCAGATTGTAAGGAGCTCAACAGAACAATATCAAATAGTAGCTACTATAGCTAGCAATTCTTGATCACAAGTAATCGACAAGAAAACCCACAGCACTTCTGGCAAAAAAGCTTCCATTAATGTGGAAATGCTTGGAATAGACCAAACTCAGTTCAACAGTTTTTTTTTTTTTTTACTTTCCTACCACGAGGTGCTAAGTGCCTGCCCTGATTAAAGCATAGTCAGACAAGGTGCACTAAGCACACAATTACAGTGCAGGGAGCAATACAGACAACCACAGAAACAACAGCAACGCATATTTTCAATGCACAAAGACATCTGACATGTCTCCCAGGTCATGCAAAAAAAATATCTACCTTTGCAAGCCATCAAGGCCTTGGCAATGAGGCAAGAGGATAAGGAAATTCAATGAGGTTACCTTGAAGAAGTACCGCTGGGCAGATTAGAAAGAAACAAGATAACTACAAGAATACCAGAGACAGTAAAGTGGTTGCTTCCTCAAGAACAGGTCGAGAGGTTGCTGCTCCGATTCCTTGATCCTTCTTTCTTTTTGCACACCAAGTAGTAGCAAAAAAATAGAAAATGAAAGAGAATCAGCGCTCTCATGAGGCGGATAGCATCCACTCGACGCAAACATCACTGCAGTCTTTCTTGAATGGCAACGACAGAAGCGGCACCGGAGCACCAATGTTGAGCACAGGCAGAGGACAAGAAGACAATGAAAGAGGAGTGGAAAGGCAAGCGAGATACTGCCAGCTTGCTGGAGACGACGAGGGCGACCGACACCACTCTTTTCCCTCCTCCTCATCTCGTCTACCCCGATTCGAAGCCACCCACGATGTAGAGAGAAAGAGAATGGGAGAGGGGAGATGACCGCCACTTGCAGGAGCTGCTGTCATCTCGAGTGCCTCCTCCGAGAAGGAAGCAACGCCAAAGGAGCAGAGGTCACTTCAAGAGACTGCCAGCGCACATTCTTTCGAGAGACAGTGGGAAAGCGCCGCCGCCGCCGATGCCGCCAGCAGACCCAAGAAGAAGCAAGGTACAGGTGACGGCAAACAGCCCACGAGGCAGGCTGCTGATAACACAATTTGTTCAGCTTCGGGCCCCTCTTGAGAAGCACTGATAAGATAAGGCAAAGAGGGCTCCTGCCCTCACTCCCCGCCCTGCACAAGCCACCATGTGGCGAGGAACGATCCATCTCGGAGCGGAAATGACTGCTCAGAGCAGACGCAAGAGTTTTGCAGGAGTTTGGATATGCGTAAAGAAACCAGGACGTTGCGGGGCATACGATTCTTTTGTGTAAAGAAAACAACTATGGCTATTGCTTTCCATGATGAGTATTCGTACAGCAATAAAACGAGGACCTTTTCCCTTTTGGCTGCAAGAATGCCAAACCAGATGATGGGATGTAAATCACAGAGTGGTCAGGATAAGGGAATTGGCCAGAACTGAGGGAGTTGAGCAGTTGCAACATGGTATGTCGCAAAGTTCACAATTAAAAGATATGTAATGAAGACAGCTTATGCAGCTGTAGTGCTTTTCACCCTCGGCAACCAAAGGTATAAGTGAATAAAAAGCATAATACTTTTTGTGAGCAAGCTACTGCTGGGTCTGGCAGGTCCATATGATAGCAAGACTTAACTTACATGCTGTTTTATGTATAAAAACATTACAATTATGTAAACTTTACAGATAAAAAATATAATAAACGAAAAGAACCTTCAGTTGGCATTACAGTGACAATTATTTTTGCCTAAGAGGGTGTCTTCACGACATCATCATGCTGTCAGGCATGCTTCCACTTCCTTATCTGTTCACTGCAAAAATAAACTATCAGATTTCATTTAAGATATTGTAATACTTCCCTTCCTTTCTTAAATATATTTTCTATCAGCATTCCCCCCCCCCCCCTCTCTGTAAAAAAATAATAATAACAGTGCTTATACGTTGATCGCTATTTGTTCCTTCTACTTCATACTTGTAACTTCTGCATAAGAATAGAATGGAGTGGTTGCACTTATTATGTTTTTTGGTTTAAACAAGATTATATTTAAATCAGACGTGAAGTAGCTACTACGTAAGCAAAGAATATATCCATGAAGCTTTCGAAAGATGGTAATTCGGCGGGAGATACATCAAACCTGTATTGGTAGAAAGCAGAACAATATTGGATGTTAAGCAAACAAAGACTGTATTAACTTAATACAACAGTAAATCTACAATGTAGAGGCCCAAGCAAATGGGCTGATGATGCAGTGAAGGACTAGCCAGACTAGGTAGAGGAAGTGCCATAAGCAAACTTACTAAACAAGAATGAGCTGAAACAACACTTATCAGCAAAGATTTTTTATACAACTTTTTATCAAACAATAAGACTGAAATGCAGCTGTTAGCAATTGTGTGGCAAATCCTCATCGTACAATAATGATCATATGTTGTAGAGCCTACTTATTCAATTTGTCATACTTCATTTTCTTTAAACAAGTACTGACACTTATTTTCAAAATTACAGGAACCATACAAATGCTTCTTGGACGTAAAAGAACCACATTAGGAGTGTGTGAAGGTTGGGAAACACATAATTTAATTTCATCATCAACATTATTTTGGCATCATTATATAAAGTATAATTTGCTGACATCATGCATAATATGGCACTGTTCATAAAAAAATAATCAAAAGTGCTATGCATATGGAGATTTCCGGTAAGTTTTCTAATGTTTATAAGGGTTTCGACTTTCATTTAACAAAAAAAGTTGAGTAAGATGTGTCATGTGATGATTTTTACTTGCTCTGCACGTGTTGTCATGGATGCTTCTGTGTTAAGATGTTATCTGTGCACAAGAAGATTTGTGCCAGTCAATTAAACCTACAGTTGGTAATCAGCCCTCACACGTGTTTCCTTTCTCAATTAGTGGTTCTTATGCTGCTTCAAGAGTAAACATCAACCAACTTGTCCAAATTGCCACCTTAGCGCTATGCCGTAAACATATGCTGCCGACATCTGCACCATGGTAATTGTCTCAGCTAAAAAGTATGTGTAATGCTCCAAAGGTAAGAGAAAAGTGCTGTGCAACTAGGAGATAAACGCTGCTCCACGTCAGCGATGAGCAAGATCCTGCCACGCAACAATCACTGCTGACATCACTTATTTCACTGTTGAACGAGAACAGGCAAACAAACAGCCCCTCAAGTGGATGGACAAAACCGCAGCCCTTGATCTCTATCGGATACACACGTCCCAGCTGTTTGCTCAACGAGACTTTGTTCTGTGGCAAGTGCATGAAACAATACAACATGGCAACTGATATGCTGATCACGAGGATGCAATGCAATATAGTCCTGCTACTACCTGATAGACTAGATGTTGTGCAATATTAATTCAGCAAAAACCCAAGAGAAGACAACTGATGGAAGACCACCAGCAGCAGAATGCTTAGATAAGCCAAGCGTAGTGCAATAATTAGCCTGAAGCACGTGATTCCTGTTCAGCTATCAGTATCAGTGAAGCATGAATGAGGAGAATGACGTGTTGCAAGAAACAGCGACTAAAACTGAGTCAATGAAACATCATCAGTGAATGCAAATTCTGATACAGCAGCCCATGTCAATGAACTGTGGGTTCACAAGCTGGCGAACACTATACAGGTTCCTCAACTACAGGTACTGATGACCGCTGCTGCACGACTTAGTTTTAATGTCCAGACAGTGGGCTTAGTTTTACAACCTTACCTGCATGAAATTGTAAAAGCAATTTTTTTTAAATCTGGGGTTTTATGTGCCAAAAACAAATCTGATTATGAGGCATGCCATAGTGGACGAGTCCGGAATAATTTTGACCCCCTGGGGTTCTTTAACGTGCTCTCAAAACACGGTACACGGGTGTTTTAGCATTTCGCCCCCATCAAAATGCGGTCGTCTAGGCCAGGATTTGATCCCGTGACTTCATTGCGAAAGCAACTCTAGAGTTTCTTGAAGCTATCATAATATCATCATAAGGTATGGACGATTTCATGTAGCAAGAACACTCATTTCATGTCTTTTCTTCCTTGCGCATCCCAAGAATGGAACTACCTCCCTGCTGATATTGTTGCAATAAACGATAACCAAGCCTTTAACCAAGCATTAGCTAAGATTGCCTAAATTGCTCTTATTTATACTATCCACTGCTTACTACTTTGTCACTGTTTTGCATTTGCTCTAAGTTTATATCCTCCGTTACCAGTAATATTAACGTTGTGTTAGCAGCTAGGTTCTTTGTATGTAAGCAACCTGAATGTTTCATTGTTTCTCATTCATTGTTCATAACCATGCTCCTCTGTAATGCCTCTGGCCCTGAGGCTATAGCAAATAAAAAATTAATTCATGCCATCAAGATTACACTCTTAATGCTTGTCCAGACTACGAAACACTCACTGTACTCAGCTCTGTCGCCTGAAGTAGAATATGGTAATGCTTACTGGCACACAAACACAGTGGCACCAAACAAGCCTTGTGCCTGTGCATGACGCAGCACGTCTGCCACTCCCTCGGAACTGTGGCTGATGCAAAATTTGGCCTTTCTCTGTGGGACCTCACGTTTAGCACACTGAGTGCACTGACTAGACAGAGTGGTGAAGACAACATCCCAAAGCAATGCACAAGCTATGAAAGGTGCTGTTTATGAAACGTGGTGCACGATTGTTACTGACTACAACGAAGCACTAAGTTCTGGCTTTTTATCAGTCTGAATCAAAATTAAACTAAATAGGGGAACATTGTGAAACAGCACAGGGGGTTATGAGCCATAGTGGAAGGTTTCAGATTAATTTCTTTCAAATTCATTTCCTCTGTTGTTTAACATGCACCTAAATCTAAGTACATGAGCTTTTCTTTGCATTTTAGCGCCATTAAATTGCAACTGCCATGGTAGGGAATCGAACCCGGGAACCTTGTTCTCAGCAACAAAAGGCCATAAGGTAACTGAACCACTGCAGCAGGTCATTGCTCAATTCGACAAATTTAAATTTCAGCCTGCACAGTCGACTTAATTTCAGTCAGAGGGGCAGAGCTTGTCAAAGATGTGGAACTCAGACACGCAAATTGTATAGTTAACAAATATAAAGTTTGCAAACCGTTGGCGCAACATTATATTTTCCCAATCAGTTAGGTCAGTTCGGCACATCACTGAATCAACAGAAACTCCACCGTGAAAGCCACGAGAACAGATGAAACAGTAGTGCTAGCGACGATTTAACATGAGATGATGTGAAGCCTGTTTGTTCCATCTCATCAAACCGAAGCTCCTTGCTAAAATACCCAATATAACCGACAGCTATCATTTCTAGAATCTGCAGGCCACCAAGAGAAGAAAAAGGATGTCAGCAATGGGAATCAATTATTGCACACAACCTTCTACGCACACAGCCTCCATAATAATTTGAACAGGCCTAAAGTGCCTTTTTGCTTCTCCTGCAAAGGGTGCTGGAGATTTCTGGTTTGGCCAAACTCGAATGTGCCAGATTTAATATTGTGTTCCTTCCAAAGATTTCAATGTACCCTGCTTACAGACCTAGTTTTATGGAAGTTAAACCACTAGATATGCATCTTCAGTGTTTGAGTTACGTTAGGAGGAAACTGCACAACACTGCTGTACAGCAGGCATAACACGAGATAATGCTATCAGCGCTCACCTCCTCCCCCCCTCCCCCTTCCCTCACATTTTCCTGAACCAGAATAGATTAAAAGAAAAAAAAAAGAAAGATACTAAAATATACAGACAGCTGAGTCATGCCAACAGATATCGCCCCTTGACGCCAGACCATCAATTCTTCCCCTACATTTCACAGTGACCTGCTATCATTGCCTCGCCAGGTGCCCATCCTGCCTGCTCCCTCTCCATGCATTGAGAGCCCTTTCAGCCCGCCTTGCCTCACGACTTTTGAGAGCCTCGCTGTCTAGAGTCAAGTTAAACAAAGAAACGCAATACAGTGCTTCTCTCTCGGCCCACCACAGTGCAAGTGGGCAGTTCAAGTTCACCAACGAGGTGAAAGAAGTAAACCCTTTAAATGAGTACTGGCACATATTTTCGAAGTTGAAATTCTACTGCACACTTCTAGCACATAAAAGGATTATGCGTAGCAAGAAGGAAGGTTGGGAAACACGAGGTGCTTTAATTTGGTCTCAAAATGGCAGACATCATCAACATTATCATGACACCATTACACAGCAAAATTTGCTCACATGTAGCAGTAAGGATTGGCATAATGAGAATATAAAACGAGAAGACTGTGCACATTTCTCCTAGCAGCATTTGTGTGTGGCAGCTATCCTGATCACAGGAACAAAGCAAGCTAATCCTATCATAGCGTAACGACGCATCCACCCCCTAGGTACCTAAACTGGTTCGTATAAAGAAGCGTTATAGTAAATTATTTAGGGCATTCAGATGCCTCTCTTCCCACACCTCTGTCTGTATGTGCTGGGTGTCCAAGAAGGGTGCCCTGAAACTGCATTAAGGCCAACTGATACGCAAATGCAGGACAATAGCCCCTTGGCTACAAGGTGAATGTCAATGCAAAAGCTGCTGCTCCCCCCGTATCTCATTCTTTCTTTCTTTCTTTTTCCTCCCAGCCCACGCGTTACGAAGTCACGAGGGGAGAACAATAAGTCTGCATCCTATCTCCGAACTTTCACCTTGAGCTGGCGATCTCTTATGCTTGCCCTCCTGTCCGCTTGCTCAGAGGTCTCCATAGCTGCCCTACGCGCTGATAGCCAGGCATGATTCTCAGTAGTGACTATAGTACCCCAGTCCAGGCACGGTTCTTGGTGCTGACATGGGTTCCAATTATGGTATTGACATTGCAGTCTCCCCACGTGAGACAAAAGCAGCCCACTTTCTGTTTAAAGAGGTGTTCATTAGGTTTTGTAAGCACCTACACTCCTTTCAATGCATGTTAGGGTGTAAGTTCAAATTGAAACAGCCAGTGAAATTTTGATCTCTCTGCTATTAATGGGCCTAATTCACTGCAACTGCAGGGAGATATGTGTCTCTCACTTTCTAAAGCAAGAAGTGATGCCTGAAAGGGTTAAGCAATATTGGCAGTCTAAAAAAAAAACAGCTCCTAAGAGTCAATGGCAAAACGAGCAAAGCATAGAAGACAGGTGCACAGAACGAAATGCATCAAAGTAAACATTCGGCAGATATCTGCCTGGTTGGGGACAATTGAATTAAAGAAAAGGAAAACTCCAACCACCGGGTAACACAAATTGTTCGTCAAGAACAGATCCCGCTGTTTGTTCTCGAGGTCTACAAAAAGTGTCTGTACGCCTGTCAAAGTGCCAAAAACACATTTATGCACTGCTACGCCTCATTCCACCTCACTCCTGAAGAAGGAGCCAGTCGGGCTCAGGAACATCGGGTTTCTAAAGAAAAAGAAAGACATGCATGGTGCCGTTCCCCGTGTCCCCGTCTTCCACATTGTGCTCATTTACCCATGAATTACCACCTTGCCCAAGCCTCTATCCAAAGAGCCATTACAATTTCACTTCTTTTCACCAAACCAACAAAATTCATACAAATCAAATAAGTGGTTGCCTATTGAAAGAATTTCTACGTGGTGATGCATTCACGTCAAGAAACAGCACGAAAGAACACTGGTGATTATTGATATTTGGCGAAATGCACTGGCGCTCTTCTGAGCGTGTGAGTTCTGAATCTCCCAGTATTCTGTTGTCTCCCACACAATGCTGTCAACTAGCTGTTTCATGGAAGAGTGCCGGCTAAATGAGGAACTGTGCCGTCAGGTGTAAAAAGCATTGTCCTGTTTTCAAAGACTTGGCTAGCATAGTAAAATGTATCAAGGACAGCTTGAAAGGACATAACAAAAGTGCACTTTTTTTAAAGCTCACCCCGAACACACCCCTTTTATGGGGATGCATGCGCACTTTATTAATGATGGCGTACCTTTAGACTCGGCACACAAGCAGCAGCAGTAAACTAAGAACAGGAGAAGCTGACAAGCAAGACATAGTTCTTAAATCCCAGTGACATTTTCAGCAACTCTGCTGCTGCCAATGTCGCCTGTTTCTGAAACTTGTCTGTTTAAACTGGCTCAAAGCAAGCACTCCTCTTGCGTCTTCTCAGAATATGAAGACTTCAAAGCCTGACGACGAGGGAAACTTTTTCGTGTACTGAATTTATTTTTCGTAAATATTGACGCAACATTAGTAAAATCATAAACATTACAAAAAAATTAAGAAGAGTTGGCAGATATGCAATGTTTTCAAAATTATTATTCAAGGAATTTGAGGTACGTACATGCGCACGTGTCCCATCTGCTTCTCGTCCCATTGTCAGCACTGCCTGAATACGTACGCCTCAGGTGTTACCAAGAAATCTGTCTTGCATCACCAAATAGAGAAGCAGTTCATGAGTACTATGCAATTCAATTGCGTCAGTGCTTGTCATTCGGTCCCTTAATGCTGTATGCGGTGCTGCATGCCTAAATTGAGAATGCAGCATCCCTATATGACTTCATCTGTGTTGCCTTTTGCAACGGTAAGTTTTAACTATGGCCACCTATAAACTCGCCCAGCTTGCTGTTTGGTACTGCCATTGTTCTCCTGAGTACTGGAGAATGAAAAGAGCTCCCATGCTCCTCCTCAAGCACTTTGGAGCAGCAGGACCATGGCAACACTACACCACGGTGTAGTACACGGTGATTTAAAAACTTCTGCCTAGAACTGTATAGCCACCCCCACCACACCAAAGTAGCGCAAAGAAGTGTCGACATGATGCACTTTTTCGCAGTTTCTACACATTGCTTGGATCTGTTTACCGAGTGTGTTTTGCATGTCTGCACACATGTGCATGCATGTGTGTGCACACAGCTGTTCCTCAGTCACCTGCTATGGCGGCTTGGTAGCTATAATGTCTTGCTGCTAAGCACAAAGTCACCCGTTCAGTTCTTAACTGCGGTGCTTGCACTCATATGGGAGCCAAATGCTAAAGCATTCATGCGCCACACACTGAGTGCATACTGAATAAACCCAGTTGATCAGAATTAACCCGGTGCCCTCCCCTATGGCATCTCTCATAGACTCTGTGTGTTGTTGAGACATTAAATACAAGTCAAGTCAAGTCAGGTCAGGTCGGGTCAGGTCAAGTCGGGTCAGGTCAGGTCAGGTCAGTCAATTAATCAATAAATCAAATCAGCTTTTTGGTTTCTACCTGCTACAGTGGCCCCGTTGTTCTGCTGCTGAACGCAAGGTCAGGGGTTCGACTCCAACAAGAATTGCAATAGCACTTGTGCACTCTCAACAGCACAATGCAGAATCCCAGTTTATCTAGACTAACCTGAAGCCATCCATAGTGGAATTTAAAGGCCACATGTAGCTTTGGCATGCAAAATACTATCAATCATTATCAGCACTTGTGAGTTTTTAACAAGTGGAACAATCTAACCAATGATCAAATTCTTCAGTCAAGTGTTGACTTGTTTTGAAACTAATGTCATGAAATTGTGTTTCTTTTTATTATTTTCATTTTTCTTGCTTTTCGTTCTTTCTTTTCTTTTTCGTTTTACTTGTTGGAACAGTGTTCTGCTGCTTTATATGCTGCAATTTGCGTATGTATTTGTACAATATTGAAAATTTGGTAATCAGTTTTGTTTTGTAACCCACCTTGCCAAAATCCCCAGTAGGCATTGCTGAATCAATAACTTAGCAAGCTTACTACGTGCAGGCCTGCAGCCCAAGACACCACAACTGATATCAGCAGTACACCGTGACACTGCGCAGATAAACTAAAGCTGAAGTGACAGCATTTTTAAGTCTTTCTGCGGTGTTAAAGTTTTTTCAATGCTTGTGTACCTGTCACCAAAACATTTACGTGATACGCTGCATGACAAAACTGTGTTTGTCATATGTATGGCATTTCTATTTGTCAATAATATTTGTACGTTAAATAGAAGGCATAATTGATGATCCTGTGCAATAAAACAACTATAAAACTCCTCTATTCTATTAGAGAACTTCTGAAGTTACTGTTCCTGATATCACTATTGTTTGTATTGCATCAGCAATCACAAGGCATTGGTACATTCATGTAGATGCAGTAGTTAACAAGTTAACAAATTCAAAATGACCCATGTTTCAGCTTTTTTTTTTTCTTAATCCTCGCTTAATTTTCAGTGCACGACCGATGCATCACACCAACGCACGCCGCATCTTGAGGACCACTTCAACCCTCCCACGAGGCAGTTCAGGTGCAAAGGTACCGGAATCTCAAAAGGATCTCTGCTGAAAAGTGTGTGACGTCCGAGCGATCGGACTAGCAAGCACGCCATTTCCTTGGCGCGGTCCACCCGGAGCCGCATCGTGAGAGAACAATTCCAAGATAAGGCGCCGCTCCCAAGTGCACAATCTATCGGCAACCGTGGCACAAGTGTTTTCCCAGAACAACTTGAGTGATGTTGCGCACGAAGCCCGGGTCTCGATAAACGGGGCATGCTAAGGCTATCAGCTCGGCCAAGCGGCTCAGAGCACGTGGTCAAGAAACGCAAAAGAGGCAAGATCCAAGTGGAGCATGAGGAACAAGAAACACCGCCAATGCTGTTCGACATCCTGAATATCAGGTGTACTTTATACAAGCGTGCAGCTTGAGTCTTTCAACACTGTTATCGCAATGGTTTAACACACAGTCTAAAACACCATTTAAAAAAAAAAACAACGCAAATTAAGCGGCTTAACGGCCAAAACTTAAAAATGAGAGATAAGAAGTTAAGCCAAATATGTGCAGTAGCGAACTCTTGGAGATACCAAGGGCAAGGACTGATTACACTTACCAAACTTGGGGTGTGAATTACAGTCTTGCCAAAGAAAAATGTACATTATCTACTATTTGCCGTTGTTTCTTTCTTTCGTTTCCACACGCACAAAAAAAGTAATAAATGTGTATTTTGTAGCCATGTATTTGCTGAATTGTACAGTGCAGAATATATTAGTTGATACATTTGTGTTTACTTCTGCAATGTTGACTGTATGTGCAATGTGCAATGAGAATTAGACTGAGCTATATTTATTTTTTCTCTCTCTTTCATTTCCAATGTTCTATATGGGCTTCTAATTATTGTTGATTTTGGGAGGTTGTCCTTGACTCTAATTTAAAGCACATTACCCATATCTCACATCTAAAGTAAAAGATTACATATGGCATCCGGATTCTTATAAAAGCATGTCCATACTTTAGTCCACTAACCTTGCTTTCTCTTTATCATGTGTTCAATCACAGTCACTTCACCTACTTCATTGCATCTTGGGCAACACATATAGCTGTAATTTTGCTCTTTTACATTACATTCAGCAACAGGCCATCCATATCATTGGTTTCCACTCACCCCAATGTAGTGCATCTGCTCTTTTGCAAGAGCATCACATTCTCACAATTCATAAGCTACTTAAATTAAACATGGCAATCACAATAAAACTCAATTTGCAACAGCTAATAACTTCTTATGCCTAAAATTAGAACTAATTATGGTAAATTCACTTCCGTGTTCACAGCAATGTCCTCCTGGAACTGTATTTCAACTGGCATAAAGCTGTCTCCTAGTATAGGCAGTTTTAAAAAGCATTTATTCTTATATTTACTCAACTTGTGACTGTGGTGATGCAATCTAGAATGCTTTGCTTGCTTTACTTAGGTGGTGTCAAACATAATATCTGTGTAATGTTTCACCATATCTCAGTTCACTTGTTTTCTTGTATTAGTACTTGTTACAACTCTGCCTCTTTGCTACATTTCACTTAACCTGATTTGTTTCATTCTAAATTAGTACATGTTGACACTTCTACCTCTTTGCTGCATTTGAATTAACCTGATTTGTTCTTTTTAACTTGCATAAGAGGTAATTCTGTATCCTATTATATCATGCTTTAGTTCTTTTGCTGTCTTGTGTATTTACTTGTTGACATATTTTTGCTGAATTTGCTTTAACCTAATTTGTTTTTTGTTTTTAATTAGAACAGGAGGTCCCGTTACAGCCCTGAGCTTTGGGATCTCCTTCTGTATGTTTGTTGCTGTGCTTTGTTTCCTTGAGTGAATGAATAAAATTCTTCTTCTATGTATGTTACTTGTCTTTTTATTTGTACTGTGCTTCATTCCTTGAATATGTAACACTTCACCTTCTGCTCCGCTACTGCCTGTTATGAAGAGCCGCAGACCACATCAAGCTAAGCAAAGGCTTTTTGTCCGCAGTTCTCAACATTATGGTGTCGAAATAAAGTGAACTGAATTAACCCTTTGAGGATTGATTTTTTTTCGCCATATGCGACCGCCCAGGGTAGATTTTTCTTTATTGCAAATTTCAATTCTTCTTAGGGACTTATTTCAAAACAAAATTTACTGTAATTTTTCTAGGGTGACCGTAAAGTGAGAAAAAAATATTTTGTATTGGTATATATGTACTCTTCATTCATGAATAACAACAATAAAAAAGGAAATAAACGTATAAGAATTAAAAATTTGATGCATTGTTATACACATAGTTTGAGGCTTTGAAAATGTGCACATGAGAATATTTCGCAAGACTCAAATGTTCCTGCTCTTACACTAATATGTATATCCATAGTGTAATCGAACTGCGTAGGTACACTCGCTCAAGAAAACTGTGGTTGTGTGCCCATCAAAAAAGCAAAATGTGCGACAAACTTCCACTAATCTTCATCTTATCGCCAACCAGAGGCAATTAGTTTTCGCGAGTCTCCAAAAAGAAAGCAACGGAAAGCATACATGGCGGCATCCTTCCTATACGCACCCCAGTGAGATTGGTCGCCCTTTGAGCGATTAGTAATGAGATAGCCATCAGTTTTGCAAGCACAAGAAGCCGAAACCGCTCGTGGAACAAGACCCAAACTGCCGCCTGCCCAAACGCGCACCAATGCGCGAGCGGTAGTATATAGATGCACGGGAGCAAACTACCTCTAAAACAAACCATGCAACGAAAACCGAGAGAGGGAGGAGCACGAAAAAAATTCCCTTTATTCCCACATAGTGGCAGCACATGACAGAAAAGAAAAAGTTAGGAAATTGGTGCGCTTTTTAAACATACAGACGGCACCGTAAATATACGGCATCAACCATTTTGCACTTGTTCGCGGCGCCATATATTTAAGTCATTGACCCTGAAAGTGTTAAAGTGCATTACTACATGATTTAGAAAAAATCTGCAGTTTCAACCGAAATATGAAAGTGTGACACTAATGAGTACGCTTATATGCGTCTTTGTATACTGCCTCAATCTGAATCGGTCCCATCAAACAATCAAGGCTGCATAAAATCAAGGCCATAACTTCAGTCATACTGAACTCACTTTTCCCAAACAAAACTGGCAGGTCACTGATACACTTGCCACAATTATGACGTCTCAATTTCAGTGACTGTTGCAAACCCGCTGCTCAAAAAAAAAAAAAAACCAAAGGCCAAAATAAAAGAAGTTGCCAGAGCACATGCTCTACCAGGGGTCTCAAACTGGGTTTCACGGTACACAGGGATTCTGCTAATGGCAACTTAGGGTTTCACGAGAGGTCAGAACGAATCTAACCCCATCTGCATGTTTCCCCATTCACTTACACAATTTATCAATTTAGAAAAGAAATTTCGCATTGCAATTTAGTAAAGTCATCACATGCCACAGTCACACATTGGTACAGTGAAACCTCGTTAAACCATAGTTGGCCGGAGCTCGGAAAAAGTACGTACTAAACGGTAGTACTGCTTAACCGAAATAGCATGAGATTGCGCACTTACCTGTCAAAAACAGAACTCAGAGTGCGATGAAAAGAGGAAAAGGACATGCAGTATTTATTCACTTTGCGCAACAAAAGTGTTATTTTCGTTTGATGCCACGGCAGCCTAACAGTGACGACCGCGGCCTCAAACTTACTGAAGCTGCGAGCCAGCTTTTTGGCCAGCGCCCTCCTCTCGGCAAACACTCGCATGGCAGATTCCTCGTTGGCGTTGCATATTCTCTGTGCAGAGGCGCGGTAGCGTTGCGGAAGTCGCGGGCGCCTTTTTCATTGCGGGATGCTGTTCTCATCGCAACAATTGCATTCATGAGGCTGACGTAACGCGCAACTCCTGCCACTGCCGGGCCTGAATCACCCATGCTGTCGCTTCCCGTGTAGTCCTCATCACTGTCGCTAGGCGACGCTTCGGCAACAACAGAGGCAACAATGGCAAAACGTCGAACCTCGTAGCCGACATCTCTTCACAGTCACACCAACTCTGCCGAGCAACTTCTTCGCATTCCAAATGCCACACACCGTAGTCAACAGTAGACCCGTGTCGCGTGCCAGTGCCGACTTCGTGTCACGTTCGATAGCACGAACAATGTCTAATTTTCCTTCTGTGCTGAGCCCCGGTGTCTTTTTTTTATCCGAGCTTCGGCAATAACGCGAGTCCTTGCTCGCACTTCTTGCACGACGACACAACACACTCTGGCACGGCGCCGAAATGATGTTGATGTTGGTGTGACTTCACTTACAAACACACAAGGCACTTGGAGCCCGTTGTGATCTCCGAGGCTCGTTGTTCTGCGGGGCCGCCCGATGAAGACGACGCACCGCCGTGTTTGCGCGATGAAAAGTGGAAACACTACGTGTTAACCAATACGTACGCAGTAAGCTGGTGCAGTTTATGCGGTCACAAAACACATTATGTTCAATGGCCGCTGAGTCGGGGATTTGACTTCACTACTTTTTAAACGGAACTACTGTTTAAGCGGGTACGGTTTAACGAGGTTCTACTGTAGTCTGCGAGAAGCGGGAGACCCATCCAGCATCGGCCCAGAAGACTCATCATTGCACGATTTGCAGGCCACGCTGGCCGTGCCAAGCACCGTTTAATTCGTGCTCGCCGACAGAGTTTGTAACACGTGAATGGGAACCAGCTCAGAAGTTCTGCAAGCTGAGAGCCGCTTGTCTGCATGGCCGACTCTTGTTGCTGAGGGACGACGATACTGGCCGCATTTATACGACACATTGTAACTGACACGGGAGGGCATGTTTACCTGTTATTTGTGGCTCAGGCACAACGCAGTTTCAACAGGCTGACTTACTACTGCACTGCGCTTGTTTCAACACAAAAACGCACAACAAGCATTTTGATCCGCTCCAGGGGCACTGCAGCTTGCCGGGCGACGCGGGCATTTAGGCTTAGAGTTTTGATGAGTATATACAAGACAAATCGACACTGCGAGTGACTGTTAATGTTTGTTTGCAAAAAATGAAATAAAATTTTGTGCATCGACTGTTCGTTTGCATGAAAACAGGGCGTGTTATGACATAAAAGATAAGAGTGAACAAGAAATAAAGAGCGAATTAAAGACCAACTATATATACCAAGAACCACATACAGAAAATATAGTGTTAAGGGGCGACGGGGGAGAGATTTCTCTCATGGCGTTCATTGACTGGTGATTCAATAAAGTTGTCTCTTCCTTCCTGAGGGAAAGACAAAAAGCGCAAGAACACATTTAGGTAATAAAAAGGGTTGTAAGGCTACCTTTGAACTTTGAGGGATTTCTCTCATTGACTATAGACTTGGGAAGTTTGTTCCAATCTTCAATAGTGCATGGTAGGAAAGATTGATTAAAGGATTTGGTAGATCCGTGGAATCGTTGTAAACTACAAGAACTGAAAATACGGCGGGAAGTACAATTAGGAGGCAGCAGGAGAACACCCTGAATATCCGGAAAATTATAGTATATATTGTGGATAAGAGAAAGACGAGTGATCCTGCGGCGCACTGCTAAAGATGGAAGACGTAGGGATGATTTGATATTGGTAATACTAATATTTCCGTCATATTTAGATGTAATCAAACGTGAGGCTCGGCTCTGAATTACTTCTAACGCGTCGATTAAATAAGCTTGATGGGGACTCCATGTGGAGGATGCATACTCAAGTCTGGTGCGGAAAAAGTTTCGTCGGCTAGCCGACGGATGAAAGGGGGAGAAGGAGTGAGGGATCGTTTGATGAAGATGAGAGTCTTGGAGGTATCAGCAGCAAGCCTGAGTATGTGTTCTGACCAGGATAAGTGCCGGCCTTGGGGTTCCCTTAAGGCCAGCAAGATTGAGAACCCTTGGTTTAAATGGATGCCGGAAAACTGCACTGAGTGTAGCAAAATGGGTGCTTGCTCACAGTTAACTGTCCACCAGCATAAACAGAACTCACGTCCCTGTGAAATCTGCACATGGGAGCAGGACATGGTTATCAATGGGCTGCCATGTAGCACTTGCACTTGGTAATACAATCAATAAATGGAAAATGAGACGTCCACCCATTCGTAGCAATTGCAACAAAGGAAACCCATACGAGTTCCTTGAAAGAAAAGCCTCACAGTTGAAGAAAAATTCATCCTGGTCCGGGACTCGAACTCAAGACCACCAACTTTCCGGGGCAGCCGCTCTACCATCTGAGCTAACCAGGCGGCTAGCAGGTGGCAGGGCGAAGTCGAATTTGTCAACAACTCGAAGCAAAGGCAAGAGTTTGACGTAATTGTTCTGTGGAAACCCACAAGGTGGAGAGAAGTGATTAATAAATGGAAAAGCAGACATCCACCCGTTCGTAGCAATTGCAACAAAGGAAACCCATACGGGTTCCTCGAAAGAATAGCCTCGCAGTTGAAGAAAAATTCGTCCTGGTCTGGGACTCAAACCTGGGACAACCGGCTTTCCGGGGCAGCCCTGCCACTTGGTAATACAGTTGAAACCACGTCTAACGATCCCACATATAATGATCTATCGCTTCTAATGACCCCATTTCACGACATTTAAGGTTTTCCAATTTGGCCTATTGAAACGGCATCCAGATATAAAGAACATTTTCAAAAGCACCGTGCTGTTACAATGAACAGTTAAAACCCAGTCGCTGTAAAAGGAGGGTGCACGCGAAGTTTTGAAGCATGGAAGCATGACCAAACTGGACGCACAACGTGCTGCCACCACGTAAAGTTGCAAAGAGTCGGCAGGTAAAGTTTGTCAGCGCTTCGTTTGTGCTGTTGCTGATAACAGTTCCTAATGGCGGTTACAAAAAAATTTCACTTCACAGCTCTCAGCATGCGTGGTCAATGCTGCAGCCGTAGTGGAAAGATCTTAGCAAAATGTCGGCATACCACAGTAGTTTCCGCTTCCAGTAAACTAGAATGCTTTGCTATAGTATGCAGAATCCAATGATGTCCTGCTGCGAGTATAATATACCACAAGCTCTGGAGGGAAAAATGCTGGCGGTTGCCATTGTAGTTTCGAAATGGCAGGTGATCGGAACCAACCGGGCACCGTTTTGAAGAGGCTACAACACTGCATTTTGCCCTTTAGATGACGTTTTTAATGTAAACTTGCAGTTAAATGTGGAAAAATTCCAGGAACAAAATAAAAATGAAGGCACTAAAAATCCTGTTTATGGACCAAAGTAGTGCCGAATCACCAAGTGCTGACTCCAGCTACAGTGTCGCTAATTTTTGCGTGATTTGAAGGGCAAGTCCACATATAACCAACTACTGAAACAAAGACCACTTTTCTCAGAAATATTGAGTTAGTTATGAACGAGTTTGCTTGTATGTGCAAGGGGTTCTAGGCACCACACAGACCACGAGGGTGGTGGTGTCCTCGCATATATTTCGGAGACCACAACAGCCAATAATGTAGCAGGCGAAAGCGATGGTGTATGCATCGCAAAAAAGATCTTGAGAGAAGCGTCTACTGCAAGAGCCTGCAGCCGTCACAGCCAATCATTTAACCAGAAAAACTGGTAAAGCCTGACAAATCTTTTGTTGTTGCTGTACTCGTTTCTAACACCTGAGTATGTACCAGCTCGTCCAACAACACACTTTGCCAAGTCAAGAAAGGACACGCATGACTTTCATGCACCCTGCCCATGAGAATGCCAGGAACAGAAGCCCGAGGGTCACTCACAGCTTTTGGGATCTCGGTGTACTGCTTGCCGTCCAGGTAGGAGCTGGAGAAAGGGCAGTTCACCACGACGCCGCACTGTGGTTCCACCCAGCACTCGCTGACCAGCTGCAGCTCACCGTCTGCCTCGGCCGTCTCCATCTCATTGTCCTCGTCATCCGAGAGGCTGTGCACAGTGGGGAGAATCCACTTCAGAAACAAGCCTCACCGTCATGATGGCATGACACCAGCAATATGGCAGAGGCACAATGACAGCTTGGCGACAGTGAAAATTAGGGTGTCACGATAATGGTGAAGGCACGACGACAGGGGCAGTATGGCAGCACAATGACAATCATGATGGCACGATGAAGGCACGATGAAAACGGCAGCATGTATGGCAATGTAATGAGAATGGCATGATTATGATGAAGGCACAATGACAATGGCACTATGGCAACACAATGACAGCAACAATAGTTGAGGAATAACAGTGGTGATGGCACTGTATGGCAACGACACAACATAGTAACAGCGACGACAACAATGTCTTGGCAATGATGTCTTGACAATGATGACGAGGTGACGAAATCGAGGCACAACCACGACACGACGACAATGACGACGACAACAGCAGCACTAAAGCTGGGTCACGTAATGCTCATGCAAATACAGGATGAGCTCAGATGAAAACGAAGCCATTAACCGGCACCGCGAGACAAGTGATGTTTTATTACTGCTTACAGCATTTTCTGCCCTTCTTTTCAGCCTTACCTGAAGGGTATATGCAAAGTTGACAGTAAGTGCACTCACCTCTCCCGGATAGTAGTGTTCGAGTGAGGAGGAAACAGCATGTACTGCACCACGCATGGAAGCAAAGACGCTTCTGAAGAGTCAGTTGTCACCGTATTCTGAGAGAGAAGAAAATATATATGGCAATAAAAATGCAGCTCCCCCTTTTGTTCTTCACTGTATATTAATTGAAAATGAGAAGCACCATGAATCATAAGCAATGGATATTATGGTTGGTGAGCCATAAAGGTGTCAAGACCAATGAAAAGTAAATAAGAGAATAAGACACACAAGCCGATGAACCATAACACCTACCTGCCAACTTGTGAACATTAGAATTTGTTAAAATCTGGCAGATATGACCCCAAGAAAGGGGACGATTAGGGGTGTAGCACACATTATTGTTTTTTTGAAAGATCCACACATTCCTTTAGAGATACGTATGCACTTTATTAATGATGATTTACCTTTAGATGCAGCACATAAGCAGCAGCAATGACTGACAAGCACAATGTTTTTAAATCACAGTGACTTTACCAGCAAATTTGCCGTTGCCAATTCTGCCTGATTCAGGAACTTGTCTGTATAAGCTAGCTTGAAGCAAGCATCCACCCCTCTTGCATCCTTTTACCTACAAAAGACTTCAGATGTAAAGCTCGAGACTGAAGATGCAAAACTTTTTTGGAAAAAAAAGAAGTAATTTTGCGTAAATATTGATGCAATATTTACCTCTGTTACAATTGCTTCGTGTTCTGCCGTTCAGTGAGGCATATAAAGTAAATGTTGCTCAGGCAGTTAACACAGTAATACGTTTTAATAATCTGCTACCCATCACAATATTTAATTTTCCGGCACGAAACACGAGGACAGCTACTAACAACTGTATTAACTTACCACCACGTCACAATGTATATGGACAGAGACTGGTGAAGTTCAATGGTGCTATATTATGGAACGCACTCCCACACAGTGTAAAGACTAGCCAAAACTTTGTACAGTGCCTAAACAAACTTGTTTCATGAATGCTGACGGGGTCTTTCTATTTGTATCCCCTGTTGCCATAACATAGTCTTTTGTTTATCCTACATTTTCTCTGTAAAAATGCTTTAAAATAATGTGTGCTTAAGTTGTCTTGTACAATAAGTATGCTGTTCTTCTTATGTACATTTTGTTATTGGACCCCAAACTAGCCACCAAGGTTATGGGTCCAAACAGTATTGTGTATTGTGTGTATTCAATGAATCAAATAAATAACAAAAAAATTATGAAACCACAAAACAAGTCGGAATTCGTAAACTTTACGAAGAATTTAGGGGAGTCGGCAGGTAGGCTTACATGGAATGGTAGATTTCATAACTGCAAGAGCTATTACCAGCATCACACTAACAATTTGGAACATTTCTGAAACATGTTAGCAGCTTGTTACCGACACGTTACAGAAAAAAAAAAAAATTACTGATTACGCTTACAGTGATTTCGTTCAAAAATGTAATTGATTACAGGGAACAATTACTGACCTGCAAGAGTAATTCAGCAATTACTAAAATGCAATCAATTCCTTTTGCATTACTCTCCTCACAATTTTTACCACAAGCACAGTAAATAGGATAATCTGGCCTAGCTCTTTCAGTGCATCCTCTACAGCTCTTCTAATATTACTTTCAGTTACAATTGCTTTGCATAATTTTCTTCGATCATATCCCCTCATTTTTTTCTAACACCATCTGCAGCAACACCGAAAACTCTTTCAATATGTGTGCTGAAGAGCAGGCTGGTGTTGTAAAATGCAAACACCTTGTGCACAAGATTGTGCTCCCTGAATAGCCCAATGCTCATGTCCGGGCCCTCTAAGAAGCACAGTGCTTCCTTGTCTCCAAGATTCAGAGAAGGCACGCTTGGTAGGACCAATGGAAAGCTGAAACAATTGTCCGCAGGCAATTTCCTGCGATCAATGTTCGATGTGGCCCTGGCTATCGAGACACAGAAGCGCCGGTTCAGTTCGTCTGCAATGGTCCGGTGTGGATTTAAGATGAGTAAACAAATACCGAGCACAGGGGTTTACCTGTCTAAACATGTGCATTTGAGAGGCTGCTCTGGGGCATGCAGGTGGACATTCTACTGCATCTCCCACCAAATGCAAGAGCGCAAAGCTGCATCGCCAGTTACAGTTTGTCTCGTTAATGAATTAATTGACATCATGTAATTGGCTACCAGAAAGAGCAATTGAATTACAGTCACAGAGTTAGGAAATTAATTTATCAATTACATGTAATTTGTTACCTACAAGATTGCTTTTTATTAATTTAGAGCACGCCTTTTAATGTGTGCTCTAAGCAAGCCTAACTAGTAATCACACAAATCTGCGTTAGAGTAGCATCAGTAACATCTTGGGTAAAGGAGAAAGAAAGACAAGGTCGAGAGATGGAGACTCAGTGTGCGGATGAATGTTTACTCTATATACACCGTATTCTTGAACAAATGACCTTCACCAAAAATGCGACAACTAAAGTGGTAAAGTGGTGGTGGGGCTGATGTCTGCAGCCGGGTGGTCAGCGTATTAGTCACATGACACCTTTGCACACGCCGTAAAGTGTACAGCTAGTCTTGTGAGGGATTGCCTGAAGGTAAAAAAAAAAGACTGATGTGTGCCTACATAGGGCACTGGGAACAAGAGGCTGTCATACGGTGCGTCACAAATACGGCGGCCGTGAACAACCTGGGTGCTATGTTGTACACTCGCTTTCATTGGTGAGGAAGTCAGCTTTCGGAGTATCATGCGGCTGCTCCAAATAGATCCGAGTTGATTCGGCACCAAACCGCAACTTCAGCCACCGACGCTCAACAAAGCAACGCCGGTTAGGCCTATAATGGCCTGATTGACAGCTGTTGAAGTGGCGTTCGGGTCTGCATGCCTGTGTACTAAGGTGGTCTGTGTACTAAGTTGGTCTGTCTTTTGGAATTTGAATGTGGACAGAAAGCTCCAAACAGGTGATTGTGTATGAATTGTGGGAGATGTGGGATTCTCCTCCCGTACTCTTGGGACAAAGGAACGACAACACAGTAGTGCAAACAGTCACAAGGGCATTTATTGCACCTTTCATAGATCAATGCCAGCTAGCCGAGTTGCTATCCAGAAAACATGCCGATGGGCGCGCGACAAATCTAGAAGTCCGACTCACCGAGCAAGCGAATATGTTCGCCCCCATGCTGGATCCCAACGCCTGGTCGTTCGCGTGTACGGTCACGTGAACGGTGGCACGTTCCAAAGCGGCCACGCGAGACGGTCTCGCAGAAGCATAGACTGGCGCGCGCGCGCGGTATGTCCGGCGCGTTCGCCAGTCCGCCGCTCAAGAGCCAAGAGCCTTTCTTTCCCGCGCCTAAGTAACCCCGCCGAAGCGCAACACTAGTGCCATCTCTCGCACTGCGCTTCAACCACTCCGACCGCCGCGGGCGCTAGGCCATGCGGCGGGCGAAGCCTCCCTGCAGGAGACGAGCTATGCGGGAAAACTAGATCTCAGGGGAGGCGTGAGAGTCACGCATCCCCACAGAATATGAATTTTGTGTGTGTGTGTGTGTGTGTGTGCTTGCAAATGTGTCGTGTTGCTCTTGTGTAGTAGCTTGGGTGCAGCTTTACACAGTTAAATGTGCAGGCAATAGGTGAGGATACACTTTTCTTTTTTATGCCGCGCTGCAAGTGGGGGTGTGGGTTATGTGCAGAGGGCAAGTTGTACACATGATAATAGGTTGCCACAAGTGCTCATCTAGCACAGTTGTCTTCAAGAAGCACATCAGCCCTTTGGTGGGTGCATACTAAAAGTCTACAGCAAAGGTCCCAGATTCCTTACTTCCGAGAAAGGATGCAAAGTAGATATTTTAGTGTTTTCTAAAAAGCTTTGCAAAGAAGCTTGGACTTGGAGGTAAAATTACTTGACCAGGTTTTCAGTACAGTTCTAGAACTATTGTTTAAATCCATTTCCATCACACTAGCTTCACACAAGGCAGCAAGTCACATCACCATGCAAGTCACAAAAGGCAGCAAAGCATGGAAAATAAGAATGATGGTAAAGGCTCACCTTCATTTCAATCTCTAGGGCCATGTTCAAAATGCCTGAGCTTGAGTGGGCAAAATGAAAGCCTTCTTCAAGGCGCATCCTGCACAGAGAACACAAAGCAAGAAAAATATACTTATCAGCTGCAAACATTGAAATGAGGCAGTAGTTTGTTTTTCGAGGCAGCACAAAGCGAAGTACATTTTCTCTAGACCGCCCGCAAATAAACAAAGATTTGCATTACAGAAACACTGGACTATTATTTCAGTTTTCAGTTTCGGTTTATTAATGCGATTTAAATTTTGTACAAAAAAAGTAACTTTAGGAGGTCCCATAGTCAAAGACCGGGGAGGGACCTCCAACACATGGCCTTTTAGATTGCCAGCTTTTTCGCAAAGAAAGAACATACTTAAAATGATTTAGGCAATCTATCTTGAGAGTTTGCTTAAATGCATAGTTTGTTTGTTATCTTCATACTTCTTTTATGCCAGTGTTAAGTCTAAACATACCTATTTGAAGCTGGCATCCTAAAGCAGGAAACCTTCATTGTACATTCGTGTAGGGAAACAGTTATATGCAGGTACACACTTTATGTGAACATAGTGCCACCTATTGTATTACCCTTTGGTTCCAAAGGCAATTTCTAATGTCATCCCTTGAAATTTTATCTGCGTGGTGAATTACTTCAACTAACTTTCTGTATCATTCAATTGAATGATTTCAACTGAGTTGCCACATTTTGATATTTTCTTAGAAGCTTCCCAGAGAAGTTTGCATTTGCAGGTAAATTATTTGAACACGTTTTCAGTATAGAGCACGAATTAAGATCAGTGCTTGTAAAGTGCTTTTTGTTCTCATACTTGTCTTTACCACTCTGTTAATTAGATTGCGCAGTTATACCCAAATGGCTCAGTTTCTTTAATCAATTGCCCCTCACTCACTTGGCCAGCGTTTTGAGGATACGGGTGATGGCGTGCAGGGGAAGGGGCACGCTGGGGAGCCGCTGCACAGTCCAGATCCACCGCCGGTGGTGAAGGTACCGGCTCAGCTGGCCCGTCGGGTCCACCACAGTAGTGATGCCATTTCCCTTGCGTGCTGCTGAGCCACTGCTGCCGCTGCTAGAATGCCGGTGCAGATGCGGGGTGGTGTGCAGGAGCGGGTGCGCCAGTGTCACGTCCATAAGCGCCACAATGGGGCTAAGAATGTCCTTCGGAATCTTCTCGTGCCTTTGTAGAAATCAGAGAAAGGGCGACGGCCATTTCAGCAAATTGTGTATCTTGGTCAAGTCCTCTGTTGAATGTGTGCTTGACTTTCACACCTGAATAGTGCCGTCTCCGTTTATGTAATCACAAGTACGACAGAACACCACAGGGACAGGTAAAAACATCACCGGTTACATTGGCGGCGACATAGAGGTGTGCCTGCCAGTGGCTGTACTAAACCGCCCGTGCTGTTTATGTGTTCTCTCCCTCTGTCCCCGTCTTTATTTGTGGTCAATTTGATATGCAGTAAATACCAACTAGGCCAAAGTGAAGTTCTTCTGGAGTGGCTGTACTCTTTGCCGAGGCCACCGCCACACATTTGTGCATTTCCAGCGCTTATCCGAACCTACCAGGCATTTCTGCACCCGCACTGAAGCTGAAATAATTGGCGGACCTGCTTCACTGCTTTCCAAAAAAGCACGCAGAAGATCTGCAATGCAGCATGACATCACTCACATGGTGAGCCGAGGCAATGCCCCTACACGACAAAAAATGATCATGGCAAGCATTTTAAATACTGGGGCTATAATCGATAAAACCACAATACGATTATGAGGTCATAGTGAGGGACCCCACATTAATCTTTATTACGTGGGGTTCCTTAATGCACACCTAAATCTAAGTACATAAAAATATTTTCATTTCACTGCCACTGAAATGCAGCCGCCGCAGCCGGGATCGAACCTGTGACCTCGAGCTGAGCAGCACAACACCACAGCCACTGGGATACCGTGGCAGGTCCTGGCATGCATTAAATGGTAGACCTGCGACAAGTCACTACAGTTTAATCAGTCAGCCAATACAGTAGAACCCCGCAGATTTGTTCCTTATTCATATGTTTTCCCTGGTATAACGTCGCTGAAGCCCAGCCCTGGCAAAAGGCTAATAGACACCTATGTATTAGAATTCTTTTACATACATCGTCATTTCCACAACGTTTCCGCGCAATACTTTCAACTTTGTTGCATAATTATGAAGAAATATCAATTCTACCGCATAGAACGAAAAAAATCTTAAACAAAATCGTGAACTAGCCGTGATAGACACCCTTTATCTGTGCATTTCCTAGCACGACCGATGTGCGCTTTTGACACGCCATGGTCTTGGCAGGTGTTGTATTGGCAGAAATTTCCTAAATTTCAGATACCTTACAGCACGCCTTTTCATATTGGGATTCCTTCTGCACGACCACATGCCAACCTGGTCACAAAAATGAGAACAAATAGCTATATTTTGGTTTTATTACACTGTCGGCCATGTCGCCACTTCCTCCTCGAAACAGGAACTAGCGAAACCTAGTCAATCCAGTAGCCACCGAACCCACTCAAACTGCAGGACAGGCTAAGCCAAGCCTCGCCAAACTGCTAAGTGTTGAAAAGCTGCATTTGCTGTCTGTCATGCGAGTTCTGCATGTCCAGCATGTTAATAGTGACATGATCCCAGCTGAATTCTTCATGCAGTTCCAGGTGACACCAGCTCCAACCTCAATGTCGGCCCAGACAAGGGCAGTGATTACGTGAGGGAAGTGCCAGACAATGAATGTTGCAAGAAATCCGTGATCATTCAGCTATTGCAACTCAGTTTACTTCGGTTATGTTGTTAGAGGATAAAGTTTTGGTACATGCATTGACTGTAGTTTTGTCTATTTGTAGCAACGGCATGACAATGGCCGAAATACGGCCTGACCAGGTCACAGGCAATCATGTGCATGACAAACTTGGTAGCACCAGACGGGCCAACGAGCCCTGTGACAAGAAAGCTTTTGCTCGTAGATGCCGATGTGTTCTAGCGCTATTCATGCAAAATCTTGCGATAGATAACGTATCCCCGAAAGTGACAATCTGAGAATAATAAACTGTTGGAATAATAAACTCATGCTCTGCCGAATACCACAGTAAAAGCTCGTTAATTCCCAACTCGTTAACCCTTTCAGGGTCAATGACGTAAATATACGGCGCCGCAAGCAAGTCCAAAATGGTCGATGCCATATATTTATGACGCTGTCTGTACGTTTAAAAAGCGTGACAATTTCCTAATTTGTTTCTTTCCTGGCATGCGCTGTGACTATGTGGGAATACAGGGAATTTTTTTCTCACGCCTCCCTATCTCAGTTTTCATGGCATGGTTTGTTTTAGAGCTAGTTTGCTCCAGCGAGTTCATATACCACCACTCATACATTGGCTTCTTGCGCTCACAAAACTGATGGCTATCTCATTACTAATCGCTCAAAGGTCGGCCGCCTGTTTCTTGCTCATTTAGTGCTCACAGAGGTGAGCATAGGAAGGATGCCAGCGTGCGTGCGTTTCCTTTCCTTTTTTGGGGGGAGACTCGCAATATCTAATTGCCTCTGGTTGGCTATAAGATGAAGATTACCAGAAGTTTGTCACACGTTTCGCTTTTTGACGGGCACACAATCACATGGTTTTCTTGGGTGCGCTCACTTCACAGTTCAATTAGGCTATGGAAGCAAATATTAGTGTAAGAGCAGGAACATTTGAGACTTGTGAAATATTCTCGTGTGCGCATATTCTAAGCCTTGAACTATAACAATGCATCAATTTTTTTATTCTAAGTTTACTGCCTCTTTTACTGCTGTTATTCACGAATAAAGAGTACATATATACCAACACAAAATATTTATTTCTCACATTACGGTCACCCTAGAAAAATGTAGGTAAATTTTTTTCGAAATAGGTCCCTCATAAGAATTGGAATCTGCATTTCAAAAAAATCGACCCTGGGCGGTAGCATATGGCTAAAAAAATCGACCCTGAAAGGGTTAATTCGAAATTTCGGATAACTTGAAGTAGCCACCACGATCCATCCAGTAATGTATTGAAAGCAATACGCAATGCGTCCCGCTAATTCACCACCAATAATTCGAACTCTGTGCCATCGTGGATTGAGAGAGTGCTAGTGCGCGGGAGCCCACTGGCGATGCCGGCATCACCATGCTGGCCGTGCAGCTTTGCAATTTCTGAGCTTCCGGCGCAGACAGCTAGTGGTTTAATTTTATCTGCATTGCTTTATTTATTTTCTTGTCACTAGGTGGTGCGCCATACGTTAAGCAATCAAAGCGGTTCTCTGTGTTTAGGCCACAGCTCTAAAACGATTTCATTTAGCCGCGGCTGAGCTTCTTAGGGCGGACGATTACAATGAGAGTTCCGTTCACACACCCCACAACTTCGAGAATCTTGCTGCGGTCAAGGAAGCGTTCCCGACTGCGGCTTTCTCCTGCAGTGTGGACAGAAATCTCACACCCCTTTTTCTTTTCCCTCAACCGTAATAACCCTAACGACGGCGGTAATGATGCGACTGACTGACGGTTGCGACAACCCAATAGCTTCTACATTCCGGATGCACTGCTGAAAACAACCGTAGCAAAAAAAAAAGTACGCCGCAAAGCACTTACAGTGTAGTGTAAATGATACTAAATCTTGTGGTCCACAATATTCTAGCTTGTCGCAAATCCATCGCATTTTGTTTTTGGGGCACCTAAAATGCCTTCGGAACTCGCCTTCGCTCATGTCGTACGCGTCGCACCGTTGCCTCTCATCACGTCGTTGTCTTTGGCCAACGCTCGCCAGCAACACAACCAAAGAAGCCACTATTGGTATCCCTATCGTCGCGCCGGCCAGCACGAGACTAGCAGATGGCCATGGTTGCTCTAGCAACCCTCAAGATCATGCTCGCCACTGCACGCGACCCTTGAGGAAACCACTTCTCCGCAGTTCCTCTCGTAGCAGATGATGGGTTCCTTTTCAGATGGTTGACAACCTGTGTGACAACAACAAAATTTGTTGTCATGCCCACCAGGTATGATGACAATGAAGCGCCGACCAATGGTGTTCGTGAACCGGTTCCAAAGTGAACCGATACAGAATATGGCCCTTGTTCGCACAATATGCTTCCCAGGTGTTACATTTCTTTTTCACAGTCCTGTGGAAAATGTGTTAGAGGGGTTCTACTGTACATTAGATTCTGTAGAAACTCGGTCGAGGATTCATTGCAATCGCATTTAAATATTAGTATGTTTTTGACGTGTACATACAAACAAGGGCTTATGTACAGCGCTGCTAATTAAATATGTGTGCTTAGCTCATAGCAGCTAGTTAGAATTGCATGCTCGTGTATGGCCTACAACTATGGGCGACTTCACTTGTGTGCCTAGAAAGCACAAGGAGGAGGAAAGAACTTTATTGTGTGCCCTGTGAGCTGGTGGGGAGGGCCAAAGGTCCCGCCTAGGTGACGGCCAGGAGTTTGTGGGTCCTGGCGGCATCCTCGGCCCGCTGGACGGCCCATAGTTGATCCTCGAGGGCAGGGCTGAGCAGTGCAGCTTCCCAGCGCGTGCGAAGGCTGCTGCTAGAGGCCGCGTTTTCTTTCAGAAATATCTTTTTATCCACTATAATGTCTGACACTTGGCTTTGTTTGTAGCATTCTGTAATAAGTGACTGGAAATTTTTCTTCACATCAAAGCTTGTCCAGAAGCCTAGGGGAGCTTCATCAATGCTGTCTGCCTCTCCCCTAAACAATGCTAACTACACAAGGAATGGCGATTTCCCTGAACTCGAGTCCACTGGGAGGGAGCGCACAATCTACCTGATTAGGATCCTTTCAAGGGGCTTGCGGAAGAGGATGCAGCAGCTGGCCTTGCGGTAGGTTCGTGGCACAGGAGGCCGGATGCAGAGGCCGCCATCTGAGTGTGCATCCTTGGCAACACGCTTGCTCAACTCCAGGCTCAGGATCTGCTGAGTCAGGTCCTTCACAATCTACAAAGGCAGCCAGAACAGACATGAAAAGTCAAAGGCAGTCTTGAGAGCCAGCTCTTGCTCATCCTGATGACCTTTCGCTTTAATATGCGAGCGAGAACCAAACAATAACTTTTTAAGCAGTCCAACGCACAAATTGAATTATCTACTGTTCGGTTTGTCGAAGACGCACGGTCAGCTTTGCCCTGCACACAGCCTTTCCAGGACACGTGGTGGTTGCCAGCTCAAGATGCAGCAAGTATGAAAAGCAAGCAAAAGAAACAAAAGTGACAAGCAGGACATAACAACATTCTTCATTTAAACCTACTCACTTTTTTTTTCATTTTTACTGAATGCTTACCTCAAGTGAACATTTACCAAGTGCAATAATCACAAATAATGACAAATAATTGTTACTGTCGTAAGAAGCAGGTAAAAAAAATATTGTCATCACAATGGCTATTACAATTGATCAAGAATGCCTTCGTTATTTTCTTTCAATTTTTCCGCACACCGTGCTGCGCATTAATTTTTATCGAACTGGACTGTTCTGGCTGCACACGGGCTGGCTGCCAGAAACAGCCAGTACGATTTTGATCTGGTGGAGTCTGGCATCTGGTGGAGTATGGCAGCTCTCTGGCTAGCAGATGACAAAAAGGAGTCAATGGGTGCTCACCACCACCTTTGTGGGGACCTGACACATTGCAACAGAAGCGCTTGAGGACTTTTGCCTTGCTCAGCCAATTGGCTACAGCAACCTTAGGTCTTCATACTTTCTAGCATTATCTTCTAATGTTTTGATGCACCTTTTCGCCTTAAGAGGTGTTGTGATACAAGAGGTGATGACAGCTTGCCGCGCTGTTATACATGCATGCTATCTGCATTGTGTTCCGCACAGGTCGTAGACACTCATTCCCACACATTGCGGTGCCTTTTGGCTTCATTTTTCTCTGGTGGTATCCATTTTCAAATCTCTCACGTATGTGCGGTGATTATATATGATTTCTGGGAGACCCTTTACTTGACGCCACACATTTCACAGCTACTTCTAGAAGCTTGTCGGGTGTGCAATTACGTGTGCCCGACCACCTGCAACCACCATGACGACACAGACCTCATCTGACAGAATCGTGAACTCACAACATTGCGCTGCTCGCCGGGTGTGCCACCCAGGAAGGCAAATCGGATCACCACACAGGGCGCCTTGTAGGTCACCCGAGTCACATAGAACGACACTGGCGGCTTTTCACCTTCCCTGCAAATGACACGACATTTAGCACTTCAATAAGCTCGACATGTTTGACTGCACGGATGCCACGTATTACATAAATGAAGAGATACAAAGTTCTGAAGTCTTAACAAATCACGAGGGATACAGTGTCTGCTGGCAAAAAGAAAATTTAAGAAAGAGATTTAGTGAAGGGCAAATACAGTCATACCTTGATATAATAAACATCGATATAATGAATTATAGGATGTAAACAAGTAAATAAAAAATTATGTTGGTTATGCTCTAATTCACTGGAGCATTCTCCTGCTATGAGGTAACCAAAGATTCAATATTCGACATGGTGTCGGTTATAGCAAAGCAAATTTTTGTTTGTACCTGCCTCAATATATGTATTCTAGAATATATAGATATTTCACACTTTATTTTTTGAACCTGCACGATTCCTGCAGCCCTGCCACCTACCCCTAGCACTGATGCATAGCAACAAAAACTGGAATTTCGGATACCACATGGGGTGTAGAGCATGAACTGTGCATGCAATGCCGCAAACAGGCCAGCCATGAACAAAAGTTGCTGCCATGTCGACTGACACGGAACTGCAACTTCAGTTGCAGACTCACGGCAAAGCAGCACTGGTTAGGCCTAGTGGCCTAAGCCATGCAGCCAGAAGAGCAGCTGGTCACATGCTGTCGCAGGAAGCTTGTACCAGTATGTTCACATTTATAGGTCTTACCGGCAATCAAGCATGAGACCAGATGCATGGGCTAGATTGACAGCCATAATAGAGGGATACAAATCCACGTGTGGTTCCCTCTGTGTCTGATAAGTCTGTCTGTGGCGTGCACGCTTTGGCCAGTGGATAGGCTTCATTGGACCGCAGTTGGCAAACCAACATGCCAATACAATGCGATAATACCGGTCGCATAGCTGAGTGCTTGCAGAGCGCATGTATGTACTAATTTATTGTTGTTCCATCCTATTTCTGTTTCTTTCGCATACACTTTATAGAGTTTTTCTTGTTTTGTTTTTTTTCACCAATATTTGTACGTAAGCTTATTATGAATATCGGATATTATGAAGCTATTTTTGTGTTCAACGCGACTTCCTTACAACGTTCTTCGACTATATCGCATTTGTCTGCTTGAGATGCTCTAACAGATGCAGCTTACAGAACTGCGATATCTGTTTTTCGTGCACAATTAGATTTGTAAACATCACGCCATTTCTTTTTTTCAGCTTACCAATTTTTGGCAATATATGTGAAAAGTATGAGGTCCTAAATCAAAATTCTGCTTCCTAGCAGCACCAGAATTTCACTTGATCGCTCAAATGCAGCAAAACTTCACTGAAATTGGTCCGGTGGTTGTCTCATAAAAGCACTTCTGTGTTTTACGAGTGGTATTTCAACGGAGAAATTGAAAATGGAATTGGCCTCGAGCAAAAGCTTCCTCTCGAGTGGCGTTTGAAGGAGACCGCCCTCACCCGAGGAAGGTGACGTAAGAATGACCGTCGGCCAGCACGAAGCTGGAACGATCCCGGAGCAGGGCCAGCAGGCGGTGCAGGGCCTGACGGCACTGGACAGAGTCGTAGCGGCCGCTGCTGTTTGGCTGCTGCAGGTGCTTGGGCAGCGGCAGGTCATGCTCCAAGAGCATGCCCACCCGGTGCATGTGCATCCATCGCTGCCTGCACAGAGGCAACCGCCAAAATTTTCTGACAGGCAGCACCAATCAGTGATGGGTGCTGCTGTGAATAGATCACAGGCACTGCTCATCATTTAAAAAAACTTACTGCGATTTCATAGACACGGTGTCAAGTGTTTTCAGAAGCTAAAAGAAGGAACAAGAACCAAAGAGTGGCATGTTTTTTGCATTTGTACATGATGACAGAAATTGAGGGGGTTAATTTGTTGTTCAGTAATGACCGTATGAAGCAGACCGACAATGAAGGTAAGAAAGGCATAGGGGAACTGTTCTTTTTTTATACTGAAATGTGTATTTACGAGAAAAAAATTAAATGAAGGTGGAAGAAAAAACAACCTGCTACCAGTGGAAATCAGAATGCATCATGTAACCACGCACACGACAACGGACATGATGAGATGTGGTTACATGATGCAACGAACGGACATGCAGTTACGTGATGCATTCCAATATCGACCACCAACTAGCCCACCTCTCCTTGTTAAATACCAGTGGAAGTCAAACCCTAAGCCTCTGCATGACCCATGCAATGCTCCACCATTTGAGCTGCTTTCACCTTTTACCCCAATCAACTTTCTTCATCACCGTATGAGAGTCTAGTTTGGTATTGTAGAAGGTTAACTTAATTTAATTGACTAATGCAGCTCAGGCTATTTTTCTCTTTAGTGTCCCATTAATTTCGAGGCTTTAGTAGTGACATAAAACTAACACTGATCTAACTGGTCACAAAGAAAAGAAAGCAAGTTCTCGAATTAACGCTGAAAACCAGTCATCACAGCTGGTTTCAAATAAATCGCTAAGAGGTGAAGAGATCTCGATCAAGGAACCCACCAGATGCTGATGTCCAACATGCACACTGGCTTCCAGAAGGACACAAAAGGTGCGTACGCGCTGTTGTTCTTCACACTGCAAGCCAAAAGAAACAACCAGTCACATCACTGCTATGCATCCCATATTTGAAAGAAATGCGAAAGGTAAGGTGACCAATTTGCAACCATTTCTGCAAAAGCTGTTGCAACTAAATTGGCATAAATTAATTAGTTCACTCCAAAACAACCAATAAGTCAGGCAGCCTATCTGAATGCTTCACTGAAGAACATTCAAATGCGACAGCAGGGTGGTGCTGTGTTGTTACTATGACATCTGTGATAGTAGCTGTATAGAAAGTCTACACTGCACCTCCTGCACAGGCCAAGTTGACCCACAGTATTTGAAATAAACAAATGCATACAAAGTAAAATGCTATCACGAGGATACACCCTAAGAAGTGTGGGAGCAGTGCAGGATACTAGTGAAGTGTCCAGAATTAATGAGATTATCTAACTCTCTTTAAAGGGCTCCTCAGGCATCCTTTTAGAAACCATGTAAACATGTCCAGTGAATTTCACGCTGCATGCATGTTGGCCACAAGAAATTGTACCGCGCCAAGTGAAGGGCTGACATATTGGGCAAACAGTTAATGTGTCCATTTTATCTCCAAAAAGGCTAATCGCCAATATTATCCAGAATTGTATACAATGAATTACATGTGATTAATTACTTGCAATCAATTACATGTAGTCTTGTAAACAATTTTTCAAATTCTGTAATTGATATATTACATTTTTGCTCAGTAACACTCATTGTCATTCTATTACTTTTTTTAAGCAACCAATTGCATGTAACCAGTCACTTTATTGATGAGACAAGCTGTAACACGCGACGCAGCTTTGAGCACTTGAGTTTGGTGGGAACCACTGCAGAACACCCACAACTGTAAGATGCAGCAGCCTCACAGATGCGCATGTTGGGACAGGCAAACCCTACAGTCAGTACTTGCTTCCTTATCGTAAAGGCAGGTCACATGGCTTATATGGTTGACGCTGCATTCACGACATGCCGGATGTCAGAACACTCATGTTCAGTGAGGTCAGACTTCCCTTTTTCCATTGTCATCTTGTAGTTTCCGAACTGTTAATTTCCCTGTTCAGTGTTTGTAAGCTGCAATACTGCTCATCTTTCCAGGCACGCACATTGAGCGAGCTTTCGATGTCGCAGCTGATTCCCTCACAATGGAACATGAGAAGATGGCCAAAGAAAAATGTGAAAAGTCACTGTTATTGAAGATAAACAACATGCAAAAAGCTGCAGAGGACACACTGAAAGAGCCAGGCCAGCTTATTTTATTTGCTGTACTTGTGCAGGGTCAACAAAATTTGGGAACAAAGTAACGTAAAGGTAACCATTTCCTCTTATCAATTGCTGAATTACTTTTGCGGAACAGTGGTTGTTACGCGGCAGTAATTGGCCACTGTAATGAATTGTATTTTGAATTGTATGAAGTAACTGTAATCCGTTAGTTTTTGTGACACGTACAAGCCTGCTACTGCCTGTATTAAAGTAAAAGAACTCCACCTTGCCACCAGATACACCAGGTATTAAACAGCATTCATGTGCAGTAGAACCTCGTCATATTTCCGGCCCCTACGAAGGGAAGTGGAGCAAGCACTTCAACATTTTTGTTGCCCGACAACATAGGTAGCACTGATGTGCGAATAATTTGATGCATATGGTTCATTCTATTTGGCTTCCGAAGACCTTAGCGCATACGAATGGACTAATTATATGATCGTCTGCCAGCGTCACAGAACAAACTTAGGGCAAATTTTAACTTGGCCACGAAGGCGCAGAAATGATCACTTGGACACACTTCAGCTTGTGGGATGGCACCAGCAAACGATGCCCCTTCGATCATGCTTTGGAAACTTCTCTACATGTTTGGTTGAACACGATCCATTTCTCAGCACAGTATCTCTGAGGCACTTTTTACATTTAGGCAAGCTAGCATTTTGCACACAAGAGCCATAAATGCCTTTTGTTTGAACAGTTGCATCATCTCTTCCTTTGTTACCAAGAATGTGCCCCACAGTAGCCGGCAAGCATCTCATGTACACCTGCGAGAATGGGGTGAAGGTCGCAGCTGGCAAGGCAGAGTTTGGACACGGCACAAGGATTCAAACAACCATATGTGTACCGAAACTTTTACGAAATGTCTTGAACCTTACATGGGGGAACAAAGAATAGCAGGTGAACAGGTAAGATGACTCGGCACTCACTTGGAGGAGAGGACCGGATGGCCTGAAGAGTTGGGAGGCATCACAAACACAGGGACACCATTGCGGAAACTTTCAGGCACCGAGTAGTACACGGGGTTCTGGTTGAAAGAGTGCAGGTGTACCAGGAGCTGGTCTGTGCTCGAGATGCTGCAGGAACACAAAAGCTATGTACTGCGTTCGTCACTTGATACTTTTTTTTTTCTCAGCAACTCTTTTTTTATTCTTTTTTTTCCCCAAACACACCACAAGAAGCAGCTCTTATGGCCACTGGCCAGTGTGCATATGACTATGCGTGTCACTGGAACCTATAGTGAGGCTTCTGTACGTTTGTTTAAAGAGCCTCAGCCAATCAAAATTTTTTGAACATCTTATGAGCTGAATATTTTTTTATAGAAGAAAAACATTTGAACTGCATTTCATATTGGCACTTAATGACCCTTCATATGGCTGAGAAACATAACCTGCCACCATAAATGAAAAACTATTACTTTGGGCAAAGAATGGAATCAAGTGGTGACATTTAATGGGCAAGCGACTTGTGTAAAGCACATCAAACAGAGACTGAAACTATGGCTAATGTTGTCCAGTTTGCCCGAAGTGGCACCAAATGAGTGACATTAAACCTTAAGGCTTTTTTAAAACACTTAGAGTCATTTCTTGCGCCCCACATCAAAATAAAATCAAGCTAAATTTGGGGGTTTGACATCCCAAAACAACATACGGGCGATGTATGAGAAACACCTGTGGTGATGGGCGCCAGATTATTTTCAACCATAGGTTGGCATAGTCACTCATGAGTACACTTTCACTCCCCACTCGTTTTACAGGCATGACATGGACACTGGAGCACATAAGCGAGTGACAAAGGACGACTGAATGCATGAGTGAATGCAAGTATAAAGGGAAATGAGAGCCGGTTAACGTGAATTCGAATGAAAGTCAGTGATGGTGATCTTGAGTGGACGTAAGAGCGAGTGTGAGTGACTGTTGGCCAGTGTGCATAGACACGAGTATGCATAGACACGAGCCAAAGAGCCAGAAGAAACCAGTGCCATTCTCAGAATTCGTTCTAGGTCGATATGCCTTGCAAACTCACTAGTTAAAATTCTTAAATTGAAATATGTGCCGTAAAGTAATTATTTAGAAATGTAATTAGCATAATTATGGTACTTATTTAAGTATGTTGGCTTCCTGAAGAAAAGTAATGGCTGCCTCAGCGAATAATTTAGATCGAGTGTTATCATAGTGACTTTTGCCGCAGGCAAATTTAAAAATTTGATGCAGCTAAAATAACAAACAAAAAACACTCTATTTAGGTGAGTGCCGGTGAGTGAATGCAACTGTGAGTATGTGTGGGTGCCTGTAAGTGTGAATCGTAGTGACAACGAATGCGAGTCGGTGCAGTAGACTTCCATTAATTTGACTCTGCATAATTCCGATTGTTCAGTTAATTCGGTCCCGACTGAAGGTGCCAGCAGGCACACATGCATTTCTATCGGCTCAAACTTTCGTTATTCCGATTCTAAAATTGGCCTTCACCGGATAATTCGAACTTGGCCACCCTTTTACTGGTGGCATCTGTCTCAGAAGAGCTTGAGGGACAGTGAATGTGTTGAAAACAATGTCACTGCCCATTGAAATTGCCTAGTTTCTACCTGTCCCAGCAAGATTTCCAAGCAATACTGGTAGCTCACAATGCATGACTATGATATTTACTTGATTATAATGCGCATGTTTCTTGTTCTATTTCTTTAAGAAAATTGAGCCGTAAACCGCATTCGCGACGCTCGTATGTTCTGCCGCAGCGAAGCTGATTTTAGGAAACTGGCTGCCACTGTGCTACACGTATTAGACCTTTGACCATTTTTCTCGCTAAAAAATCAGGTGCGCGTTAAATTTCTGCTCTTTTTTTTTTAACTTAAATGCTATCTCTACGTTAGTTTTCTACTTTGGACACACTGGAAGAGGGCATGCATTTGATTCAAGGGCATGCTAGTATCAGGCAAATATTGCCAAACGAATCAGCAGTGTGTTTTGCCGTTTCTTCCGCATCTTGTTTAATTCGATTTGCCGGATAACTCGATCAATTTCGCCAGTCCCGCCAGGGTCGAATTAATGAAATTTGACTGTATTTTCGGAGTATGATTGGGAGCGGATAGGTATGTGAGTATATGATGAGAGTGAGTGCACATGAGTGCAAGTGAGCACATAGCCTGTGAAAATATCGATAAGCATTCACTTATTCTGTCAATCTGCGATTTCAACCAGCTGGAGGTTCTTTAACATATGTCTAAATAGAAGCGCATGATTATTTTTTCATTCCATGCCCATCAGAATGTGGCTACTGCATATAAGAATCAAACCCACAACCTCATGTGGGGCAGAACACCATAGGACCATTCCTTGCCATGTGAATAAGTCTTTTTCAACTGTCATGGATTCAACTGAGAAACCTGAATGCATTGGTGATGCGAAAAGTTGTGTTTCACATTTTATTTCATCCATGAAAACAATTTTCTTATCATACGGCTGGGCTTACACTTTCAGTAAAAACCAGACCACAAACAATGTTGGACATTTGTAGGTTCAAATGATTCTAACATCTACTTTAGTTAGACATCTAACAGCTCATCTCAATATTCGTTTCATAGCCTTTTGTTTCAATAGATCAGTAAAAAAAAACCTGAACCTTCCGATTTTGACTCCACCTTTCAGTACCAGAATTGAATATTACAAGTGTGAAATAAAATTTATTTCAGGGATAAGGTCAACTCATTTGCTTCCCAAAACAAGCACTACAAAAAATCAGACATGTGCCACTGTCTCAAGGTAGACTTTGGAACTGGCTTTTACCAAAAATGTAAGCCTTACCATATGATGGGAAATTTTTTATGGATTACATAAAGCGGGAAATGCAATTTAGCGTGGCTGCCAACACATTCAAACTTCTTTCAGTCAAATCTGTGATGGTCGAAGAAGTAATGGTTCGTTTACTGAACCCCCATAGTGGTTTTGCACACCTGTGTGCACAGGTATAAACCCTTTCACTGCATACAACATGGGGACCTGCACGGCTTCCGGTTTTGTCCATTGAAACATAGACAGTTAAAATTGGCAGACAAGAAAAACAAGCCAAGTACCAGAAGTGTTTTAGAACAGAAGCCAGCAGATTTTCAACAATATTCCGAAGCACATAATCACAATTTTACCAGTTTGCCATACATATATATATACATATATATATAGTATGACTGTCAGTCTTGAAGCACTATGCAATATTTTTTAAATCTGGAAATGTAAAAAATTCGTATGCAGTACATGAGACTAACTCGAAAACATGCTTTTTTACGGCATAGTAGACCAATGACATGCAACTGGAAGTTCTTTTGGGACTGCATGCTTGCTGCTACTATGGTGCGTGCAAAACCATCTATAAGAAAAGGCTGCAAAGGGGCTATGCTCACTTTTTAAGCGCATTCCAGTACTGCTGGGCCACCATGAGGCGGAAGGGGCTGCGGGTCTTGTTGGGCTTGAAGTACTCGCATGTGACATCATGCAGGAAGTCATAGCTGGCCTCCACGCATACCTCGAACTTGCAGCCCGCCCGCTGCTTAGGCTGTGAGCCACTCCCAGACGAATCTCGACTGCAGACATTGATAGAAGCCACTCTTAACTCTCACCAACTATTTTTATCGACACATTGCATGCATGAATATGTTTCCAATGTACCGTATTTACTCGCACAATGATCGCACCCCTGAATTTTGTCATCGAAATTCGATTTTTTTTTCCTTTCTCGTGTAATGATCGCGCCCTGCACTTGTCTCAGCGATATGTCGTGTGCAAAGTCTACCTAATAATGATCGCGCTTGCCATCTGTCGAATGCTATGCGAACGACTCTTGAAGACATACCAAGCGGTCTGCACGCACCCAACATTCTTAAGCAGATGCCCCATTTCATTCCGTTCATCACTTTCCGCACTTCTATAAAAAAAAACCTACAACCAAACTTGCCTCGGCTTTATTATTTGTAGGCTTCATAAGGGTTTCGGTCAACAACAACAACAAAAAAGGTGCGTTTCGATTCTTCTCATCTGCACTCATGGGCACACAACAAATCGCGAGCAGCAACGATAGTGGCCACGTTTACACTGATACATTAGAAGTCTACCCCATATATATGCTGACGCTTGTATTGCAGCTAAGATATTCGCTCACCCTTAGCGGAAACGTGCTGTATTAGAATGGCAGTGAAAACAAATGCCGCAGTTTTCGCAGCATGCCCGCCATGTGTTTCCATGTCACTGGCAGCTAAGGCTGCCCATCTCTGTTTCTGTCCCCTCAAAGTGGCCATGGCTATGTTATTGTAGCAAACTTGCCGATATTAACGATAATATTCATTACTGATATGGAAGAAATTGTTTCAATGCGGGTAATGTAATGTGCATTCGGCTTGCTCCTCCGGCCGCCATTTTTGTTTTAGTGTCCCGCACTGACAGCAGCAGCTGCCTGCTTATCATCCCGCAACAAATGCGGGATGAAAAAAGAAAATGTTTCTTTTCGTGGGAAATTTAACCCGTGTAATGATCGCACCTCTGAATTTGCGTCAATTTTTTTTACAAGAGAGTGCGATCAATATGCGAGTAAATACGGTACTTGCAATGTAATGTGTTATTGGAAATTGGTCACTTGTAATAAGTTACATGTTTTTTACTATCTTGTAAATGATTGCTCGGTTCTTTCACACAAAGTGATAACTGTAACTGACTGCTCTATCGCATATTTAATAACCAGTCACCTCATTTCGCAAACAAGTTGACTGACTGGTTGATTGATTCATTAATTGGCTGATATGCTTGAACATCCCAACACGACACACAAGCTATGACTATGAGACACAGCCCAGTGAGGAGCCACAAACTCATTCTATCCACTAGAACCATCTTTTCCCATTATAAGCCACACCTTTGTATGAGTCCCACCCCCACACTTTCTGTAAGTCTCTAAGAAAAAAATTGGTACATAAGTTGCACCTATTTAATTCAGTCTGCATAACAAAATGGAGCGCACAAGTTCAGTCATTCTGAAATGCCGTACTTACCCATTTTGGGGCACTAAATTTCTTAGCACAAAATTTCTACGAGCTGCAAATTCTAGCTTAAAAAAAAAAAACTAGACCCACACGCCTTTTAGACACAGAAAACAAATATTGCAGTTCACTCAAATCAATCGAAGGTCACAACCTCTGGTGCGCTATCAAGAACTTCAGCCAGCAGCATCTCTGGGTAAGTCTCGTCAGCCCCTGAATAACTTTTACGCAACGCTGTAGGCACCATGCTGGCGTTGCCTCTGCGGCGTCGTTTGCTCTGGAAGAACACGAGAACGATCACAACACTCCTGAAGCTGCCCGAACATGTGCATACAAAAGTGAAGCAGCAAATGGAAGCTGGAAATGCTGCTACTTCTCGTGCAGGTAACTGATGATGAGGTGATGAGGTGGTGATTTCTCTAACAGGTGTATTTCGGATGCCACAATGTACAAGTAAAAATCTATGGCACCCTTTAGTTATTTACTGCTTCAGTTGAATGGGTTTACTCTTTTCATTGGGAAAATTTAAACTGTAACAGTAAACTAGTACGCATGATCTTTCGTCGCGGAGCCACCTATGTTAACCGAGGCCACACTGGCGACCTTCACTGCCACTGCCGCACTACCTACACAGCAAGACCTAGGAGTTAGCATCTGTACCAATGCTTCGCTGCACTGTTCGCACAAGATTTGATTTCTTTCACGATGCTGCCGTGCATGTTTTCTTGTATGCATAAAAAAAGAATGCTTATAGGCCTGTTAGTTGCACCAGCACACATGGCTTTACGCATGTACAAGTCGCACAGTTGTACAAGACGCACCGCCAAAAATTTAAAAGAAAATTGAGGAATATGTAATTCTTTAATTTGTAACTGAAACATAGTACAGGAGCATTTTTGCACTCTGCCTCCATCGATATGTGGCCGTCATGGCTGGGACTCAAACTTGGGACTTTGTGCTCGGCGTTGGAACGTTACGGACACTCAGCCAATATGGCAAATAAGCTGGCAAATTGTAAAACACGCATAATAACTTTGAGCAGATGAATGTGATGGCAACCATTACTGTTAGGGAGATATTTTCTTTGTGTCTCCACAAGAAGGGTCCAGCTAGGAAGATCTGCGCACGAGGACGTCCAGACGCAGGCTCAACCAGCCAGCACACGTTCGAGAATGTGCAGAGGGATAGTATCATGACAACTTGAGTGACAAAGCGTGAAACATGCGATGCGATGCTAGTGTACACTATTGCAGACGAGTTGAACGGGAAGAAGTTGGGGCTGATTGGAAGGCGTCGTTTTGTTTCCGCTTTCACCAGTTTGCTTGGTGTCACCATGATGTTGACTTGTACTATGTACTATCAGCCCAAATTCAAACACAAATATTTTCAAAACTACTCCACTGTGCTGTTCTGTTTCCAGGTTCACCTGCATTTGTAATTGCGGCCTAACTCAGACTCCCCAACGTACACTGGGACCACTTGATCAATCAGCATTTATTTCACCGAACATTTTACGTCGTTGAAAAAGGGCAGTGGTAAGAAAGTTGAAACTAATGCAGCTTGACAAAGCACCACCCACTCAACAGGAGCAATGAAAGTGTAAAAACAGTGTAAATAAGTAAAAAAGAAAAAAAAGGAAAAGAATTCAAAACACTGATACATTTAAAGCAAAAGAACATAATAGGCATCGTAGTTCTAAGCAGGCTGAAAAGACGTATACAAAGCACACAACACTATACATAGCACTTAGGATTACAAAAACATTTCTATGACACTGGTAGTGTTTAATGTCTTAATTTCGACAACTTGCTGCACATACAATAGACACTTATTTAACGAAGCCACAAGGGACCAGAAAAATAGGTTCCATTTATAAGGAGTTTCAAGATTGAGCCCGAGGGTACACAAGATGAGATTTTGAAAGGGGCAGATAATTTATGGTCAACAGCAGATAATAGGTGAGGCAGATCTGATAAGAAAGCTTCTTCTTACAAAGTTTCTACCTGCACACAACCACTGACTAGAGCTAGCAGCACAAAAGATAATAACAAAGAGGAAAAAGAAGTCGTTTAGTAAAAAAAGTGTTGCCATTTTTGTGAAGCAACACTCTCAAAGTCATCGATAACTTTGATTGTCTACAGCAGGCATTGTTGTGCCAGCATTGGAACCGCTAACCAAGCTCAGAGCTCATCGATATTGCCAACACAAAGAAACCAAAGCAAATCACAACCATGACAGAGCTCCACTAACCACAGCACCAACAAAACCCAGCAAAAGCCACCTTAGCAATAATGTAGAGAACTGATTAAATTAAATTATGGGGTTTTACATGCCAAAACCACTTTCTGATTATGAGGCACGCCGTAGTGGAGGACTCCGGAAATTTCGACCACCTGGGGTTCTTTAACGTGCACCTAAATCTAAGTACACGGGTGTTTTCACATTTCGCCCCCATCGAAATGCGGCCGCCGTGGCCAATGTAGAGAACTGATGAGAAAAGCTAAAAAGCAAAGGCGCTAACAGCAATGCCTAACACAATGGTGCTGAGACTGGCCACTCAGTTTCATTTTCAATAATATTTGTAGTTCTGTTTACCTAGAGTTTGAAAAAATGTGGTTTTGTTTAATGAGCTTTTTTGTGGCACTGGCTTAATGAAAAACCAACCAATCGTAACGCAGTTGTCCATTTAAGCGACTATTCCATATTTATTATTTTCATTTGCTGAGATTCTACTGTATATGTTAAGTATGCTTCATGCTTAAAAAGTGGCTAGAGAGCTATTACACGTCCCACTTCCATGTAATTATGCATAACAGGTACTGTGATCAGTTATTTCCTGTTCACATGCCAATGTATACTGATGGTACATTTAGTTTGAGACCTGCACCATCTTTGGCAGCGAGACAATAGCCACAAGAAATCACACTCTTGAATTATTACTTGTAGGAGGTGTAATAATGTCTAGTTTGCATTTAATTTGTCTACAACAGAACATTGAGAGCACCTTCAGTAGTTTGTATGATGTCTTTGCAAGGAAATATCTGAGCAACATTTCAACAACCATGGAACATTTCAAGGACTCTGAAAGGATCTCGCAAATAGCAGGCAGCATCTTTGATTCTGTTCTTGTATGGAATGACATATTTGAGACAGACAGGAAGCTGCACCCATAACAGTATAGCAAGCACACCAATAGCAACTATTTCAATGGGTTTAATACACGAATAACTTGGAACTTGGACTCCCACTGTGCAAAATACAAATGTAAAGCAACATGTAAAAAAATAAAATGTTGTTACTTGTAACAACAAAAACAAACATGAAATCATGGCAGTATTAAAATGGCATTATCATTGCCAATAAATTCTCAATTGTGTTATTAAAGAGAGCACTCAAATGTTACTGTATTAAAGATAATTGTAAATGATCTTCAACAAAAAATGCTTGAAGAAAATGCACAAATTTCACAACTTACTTCTTGCTTGAAGACTGCCATGGCACCATGACAACATACTCGATGTTCACATCGAACTTCCATGGAAGCACCAGCTTGATTTCCAGCTCTCCTAAACAAAAGTTACAGAAAAAGAAAAAGGTTCCTGCAAACTGCTGTTGATTTATGCCCTTCAATGCCATTTACCACAAAAAGGCAGTTGGAATAAAACAAAATGTCATCAGATACTGTTATCACTCTTCATTTCACATACTGTTATTGCTGTTCATTTGATTGCACTTACTGGACTAGTTGTTGGCCTATGAGCAATAGTTTGCTAATTTAATACTACTACTACTAATACTGCTACTGTCATTGTTGTTCAAAAACCAAGGAATTGGAGTCATCAGTGTGAAAGAACAAGTCATGCAGATACCATCTGAGCTCTTTGAGCCAGGTGAAATGATGGCACAGTGCTTTTTGATCTGCGATATGACGACAAAAGCAGTTAACATATACAATTGACTTCCATTAATTCAACCCTAAAGGGACCGACGAAATTGACTGAATTACCAGCAGGTCGAATTAAGCAAGATGAAGAAAAAACGCCAATACACACCACCAATTCATTGCACAGTATTTCCTGATAATAACACACCACAAAATCAAATACACACCCACTTTTTTTTGTGTTCGTAGTAGAAAACTAATGTAGAAATGACACACAACTCCTACACAAAAGCATAACTCTAACGCGCACCCGATTTTCTGGCAAGGAAAATGGACAAGGGGTGAACATATGCTGCGCAACAGCGGCCAGTTTTCTAAAGTCAGCTTCGCTGCACAGTAGTTGAAAGTCAGCCTCGCCGCAATGTATTACTGTTATGCGGTAAAGCACACAAACGCCGTGAAGGCTGTTTTGGTATTGTGTTCGATTGCACCATGCAAGCAAATTTCGGCCCAATTGCCTCGAAAAAAAAAAAAAGCACATGTTAGAAATAGGAAAATATCGTAATCAGACATTGTAAGCGATGGTTATTCTTTGAAAATCTTCCTAGTAACAGCCGAAAAAAGGCATTTTCGATGAAAGGAGACATATTTAACGCACTCACTGTCCCATAAGCTCTTCCAGGACAGACGCTGCCCCTAAAGGGGGTCACTATCGGGGTCACCACAGAGGTCATGCATGTGTGTGATGAGTGGTCAAGTTCAAATTATCTGGTGGAGGCCAATTTTAGGATCAAAATAACGAAACTTTGGGCCCATAGAAATGCATGGGCGCCAGCCAGGACTTTCGGCCAGAATCAAATTAACCGAAAAGTTAAACAAACCGGATTTGAATTAACGGATGTTTATTGCATATAGTTTTTGTAATCACCAACACACAGTGCATTTGCATATGCTACAAGCACATAAGCTCCACACCATACTTACACAAGTTCGCATGTTATCATGCAACATGTGTGCTATCATATGTAGCACTAAAAACACTGGTGCGTGTGAAATTGCAGTGAAATTGAGAAGACCTGCCATTTGTTTGCTGAAGTTCTGGAGTTAGGAAAATCATGTGTAATACAATCAAACCTGGTTATAACAAAGTCACATCTATATAAAATATATCATATAAAAGTTCGCAATATGGTATATACGAAATAAATGCAAGCATGATGCCCGTGGCGAGTCAGCAAAGATTGGTGGCCCATCAGGTAGCTTTCTGTGCCAATACATAGCACGTAAACAATGCTACATTACAAACATGCACATTGCGCTGACGTTAATATGCAGCTGTGCAATCGGCGTGATTATACAGGATTGGTACACTGGCTTCTTGGCTGTGGGCGAGCCAAGCTTAGCTGTTCACCAGAACTCACAAGTGTGTCTAGAACAAGTCCAGAAGGATAGACATTTTGGCCAGTCAGGACTTCAATAAAAAAAAAGGTTAAACTAGCGTGAAACACGTGGAACAGAAAGAAAGACATGAAGAATACAAGCACCTTTTTTTAGAGACTAAATCTATCAAGTTACTCTTGATACGCATTAGTCCACCTGACCTTTTTGCTGCCAAGATACATAGCGTAGTTATTTTTGCTCTACCAGCACATTAAAACAGCTGGGAAATGCCTCCACATGTGACTGCATGGTAGCGTGGTCATTCTGAGGTATAGGGCACACGTGGATGCTGCAACGCCTACTTACCTTTGGCCGTAGAGATGCTCCGCAGGGCGTAGCCTTCACGAAGCTTGCAGGAGAGGACACTTGACAACGACGTGTTGAGGCTGCCATCTGAGCTCTTCTTGCGCAGCTGCGGCATACAACCTTGGTTCGGCTCAAATGCCGTGTTGCCCCTGTAAGGAACCATAGCAAATCTAGACAATGGCACTCAATCAAGGCAGAAGCAAGCAAGCAAGCAAGCCAGCGAGCGAGCGGGCAAGCGACTGAGTGAGAAAGCAAGTATGTGTGTAGGCTAGTCAGTGAGAGAGCACATTGTTAGTGCACAGGTTTGTTTACCGTACAGAAGAGATTCGCGAGCTTGAGTGAGCTCGCAAGCTCGGAAGAGATTGAGTGAGCAAGTGCGAAAGCGAGTGAGCAGCCAAGCAGATGAGTTTGCAAGAAAGCATTTTGTTAGTGCAATGGTTCATTCACTTCACAGATTCAAGAGTTTGAGCAAGTTACAGTGAAAATAAGTGAGTCACTAAGTCACTGAGCAGGTGAGTGTTTTCTTACACTTCACAGATAGGCCCACTGAACAAACTTGTTCAGCCACATGTCAACACAAGTGTTCAAAGCACAAATAAAGAGCCGTAGACTGCATCAGATGGCCAAATGAGTTGCTGAAGTTTAGTGGAGTGCTGATGACTGAGTTTTAATCCACTTACATCTCTTTGTGCAGCAGCACATAAGTGTTGTTCACAGTTAGGACATTAGGCACTGAATTTCTAGAGCCACAATGCCTTGTATGTAAAAAAAAAAAAAAATGTGTAATGCCATGTTTCACACTGCCCCAGAGGACAGCCTACTTTGTTTTCTGAAGTACAGCAGTTGTGCTAAGGCTATAAAACAACAATAAGCATAATGACACCGAACATTTGTCAACAGCATCTTTGTAAGTCACTTTCTGACCCAACAACCAATGTCTGTTCTTACTAGCCAACGAGCTCACTCACTTGCAAGCCAGCAGCTTGTACTGCATTCCGGCGTCCTTGGCAAGCTCTAGTCGCTGATTGATGAATTCCTCCTGAAAACTCCAGAAGAGCAGTGCCCTGTGGAATATGTTCTCTGTGCCTGTTGACCCTTCGATTTCGTCCTGGAAAATAAAAACCCATCAAGCATGTCTGCAGCCTGACTTAATCACACAGTTTCACTAATTTGAGTTAGATAATATCAACACCAAAGCACAGCATTGAAATGAGCCCCCCAGACAATTTAAGATGCTACGGCAGACTTTTATGACACATTCTGCAATGCCACTGGCAAAACTGAATTACCCATTAGGAGCCGTTTCTTGTAGACTGTGGGGAGCACATGCATCTATTCCTTACCACGTACTCATGTTGTCGCATTCACATGCTACGGATGCATCGAGAGCTGGGGTAGACACAGGAGAGGCGCACTACGCCCTCTCCCGGTTCTCCCTCACTCTTACGAGGCGCTCACCCTTCCCCCTACTCGTGGGGAAGGTATCAGACTAGCAAAGAGGATATTCCTCTCACAAAGGTAAAAAGGCATAAAACAGCATCACCGGGGGAGACTCCTTCTCTCTAGCGCCCCTATCTCGAACCTGCCAGATAGTAAAACAGTCAACGACCAATTTTCCAGATGCCCGATTTTTCGCACATGCCCAATAATTCAGATGCCTTCACAGCACCCCATAGAGTCAATTTATAAAAACGTTGAAATTTCAGACGAAAAAGCCCTTTGGCGTCCGATTTTCTGGTTCAAAACAGCATTGATCAAAGCCACCATCGCGACCATTTTCATTATCCAGCCGCCTCGAACAGGCGCTCTTGCACACAGATCTGCTGGCAGCCATAGTTACCACCACGGCAATGCTAGGCCTAGCTACTTCATCATCATCATCATCATTTATTTTTCCTTAAGGACCCCTGTCGGGGTATTACATAAGGGGGGGTTACAGAAGATAAGGATAGAAACAAAGATATGGTTACAATTTCTTACAAGACTCAGCCTGTGGATTCGCATTAAAAAAAAAATAAAAAAATAAAACAACAACAACAACAAGAGGCACACTGAATAGAATGCAAAAGCAAATCAGCAGAACAGTCACAATGTGAGACAGCAATCGCAAAAGAATGAAGGCACAGTACGGTCATTGTAAGGTTAGGGTTTAAGGTGATCAGTAAGCAGCTGCTTGAAGATAATGGGGTTGCGCTCATTGACAACTCTATCTGGTAAATTGTTCCACTCTATAATGGCGCTAGGCAAAAACGATTGATTAAAGGAAGCTGTTGAACCATGCAAGCGCTGGATGCTGCAAGAGTTAAAAAGGCGACGAGATGTACGGGTTGGTGGGATTAGAAGCCTTCCATGCAGTTCGGGGAAGTTATAATAAAGTCGCTGGAAAAGGCACAGTTTCGCAATTTTCTGACGCAACACCAATGGTTCGAGTCCTAGAGATGATTTAATCGCACTGACACTTTCTTCACGGCTGTATCTGGAAGTGATGAATCTAGCGGCACGATTTTGTATTGATTCTAACATATTAATTAAGTAAGCTTGGTGCGGGCTCCAAATAGCTGAGGCGTAGTCAAGTTTACTTCGAATAAAAGTTTCATAAGCTAGTTTTCTTGTGGATGAGGGGCACAGCGCAAGGGTACGTCTGACGTAACTAAGTGATTTATTAGTGTCGGTAGCCAATTTTGTTATATGGTCGGACCAGGTCAACTTGCTATTAATAGTAATACCGAGATAACGATACGACTCAATGGTGGATAGGGCTGTCGAGTTTAAAAAGTACGAGTGATTCTTGTTAGAGTGTTTACGGGATACCTGCGTAACTTTACATTTGGAGATGTTAAGTTTCATTAATGAGTTGGAACACCAGGTTTCTAATGAATGTAAGTCTTTTTGGAGCGTTGCATGGTCGGCTGGGTCTGTAATGCGACGGTAGATTACGCAGTCATCTGCAAAAAGTCGGATATTGGATGATATGCCGTTGGGAAGGTCGTTTATGAAGATGAGAAAGAGAAGGGGACCGAGGACGGACCCCTGTGGTACTCCGGAGATGACGCTAGCAGTGGTTGAGCAATGATTTCCGATAGCTGTGTAATGGAATCGATTAGTAAGAAAGCAACGGATCCATGACAGTGCGAGAGGGTCGAGACCGAGGCATGAAAGTTTGGCCAAAAGCCGCTGATGGGGAACACAGTCAAATGCTTTGGCGAAGTCTAGATATATGACGTCAGTTTGAAGTGATGAGTCTAAATTCAGGTGAAGTTCAGTAATAAATTCAAAAAGCTGTGTATCGCATGACAAACCAGGCCGGAAACCATGCTGATTGTGAAAAAAGAAGGAATGATCACCGAGATGACATGCTATTTGCGAATATATTATATGTTCTAGTAGTTTACAGGGAATACTCGTTAGGGAAATGGGGCGATAGTTGGAAGGATCAGAGCGGCTGCCTGACTTATATACCGGTACCACTTTACTAATCTTCCAGTCATTTGGAAGTGAACTGTCAGTAATGGACTGGGTAAAAATTATTTGTAATATATGACTGGAAATTTCTTTCGTACCTTTTAGTACCTTAGCAGTGATGTTATCTGGCCCGGGGGCACTAGAAATCTTTAGGTTATCAATAAGTTTCATAATGCCTTGAGAAGTAATTGTAATGGGAAACATGAGGGGAAAACTGTGGATGGGCAAATCAAAGTCCTTCAGTGCAGGCTCACGAGTGAAAACAGAAGAAAAATATGAGTTCATTACGTCTGACCGCTGATCAAGCGGCACGTTTGAACCGTCAGGATAAGTCAAGGAAATGTTATTGGAGCTATTGTTTGGTTTCAAAATATTCCAAAATTTCTTGGGTTTGACACGTATGATGTTAGGCAAATCGTGGTGGAAGAACTTCTTTTTGGATTGTCTCAAAGTGCTAGTGTATTTGCGCAGGCATTTGAAGTACTTGTCCCACTTTGAACAAGATTTAGAGCGTTTCGCATCACGAAACAGACGTTTTTTCCTTCCCGACAGCCTCCGAAGTGTGTTGGAAAACCAGGGTTTTCCTAAATCACCGCGAATGCGAACAAGAGGTACATGTCTCTCAACAAGCCATAATAATTTATTCTTAAATAACAACCAGTTTTCATCTACTGTACGAGAAGGAGCAGTCTCACGAAAAAAATGTGAGAAAGTGTTCAGTTCAGTGTTAATTTTGCTAAAATCTGCTTTGTTGTAGTCCCTAATGTATTTGGTCGAGGGCTGTCTGAAAGGAACTGGGATGCAGAGATTAAATAGCAGTAATTTGTGGTCGCTTAGACCAGCTACGGATGATAGCGATTTTATTATTTTGGGGTTAGAGACAAGGACAAGGTCTAGAATGTTCTCCCCACAGGTTGCCATATTAACCATCTGAGTAAAGTTGAATGTAAGGATTGTGTCAAGAAAATCTTTGGATTGCTGGACATGCAACACCAAGCTTCTTGTTGTTCGGTGCCGTGTTCTTCCCTAAAATAATTCGCCGCTGTAAGCAATGGCGCCGACTTCGCCTTTGTAATCCTCACCAATGGCTTCTAAGCTCGGAAAGCAAAACGCATTGCATAACGCCAGGTCCCAAAAGTCAGCTTCGCCTCAATATAGTTGTGTTAAGCGGTGAAGCATACGCAAAGTATTGCGGTGAAGCATGCCAAAAGTGGGAAGAGGCAATTGCCACGGGACACAGCAAGTATTCCTGAATTACAAACGCATGCACCCACCATCTCCTGTCACAGTATGAGCACTAATACACCTGTTAAATGTATTGGCAGGCCTTCAGAGCAATTTCGGACGTCCCTGTGGTGATTTCAGCCCTTGGGGGCAGTAAAAAGCATGCATTCGTTTTTCTCGGACTGCCCGATTTTTCGGACGGTTTCATGGCCATTAGGGAATCAGAAAAATTGGATGTTAACTGCACCTGCTGCAACCCGTGAGTTGGCTTATTTGCCTAACTATTAAACACAATGAGGAAAGCTTATTAATTACTTATTACAGAGTGGACTTCCCTCTGCAAGTGTTACTTATTGCTTGTAGCAATAAACATAGTTAAGTTTACACCGCTGGTTCTATGGGTTGGGGAGTACCACGAAATGACTGTGTGGCTAGATCCGGAGTTTGCCTTCAGCCCTAATCTCACGCAGAGTGTGCCCCGACAAGACCAACACACAGCTTCCAGTGACCGTGTCGAACAAGACATAGAAGCAAAAGTGGATTTCAATGTTCCCTCAATGGTAGAAAAGAAAAACTCTAAGTCAATGTAAAATCCTAGACCACATAGGCAATTCTCTATGCCTTTCTTGTACACATAAAACAGTGAATAGAGACTATGCCTTTCCTGTACTAGAGACTCTCCAGAATTTCAAGCTATCACCTAATCCTAAAAAATCATCTCTTGTCCCGGCCCACAACAAGAGAAGAAAAACTACCAGAACAACATTGTAAAAAAAAATTATGCATATCCAGTGCACATGTTGGAATCTATGTGAATCGAAGCTTTTGTGAAGCAGTTCTCTCATGCACACATACAGGCTCTTGCATTTTCTTGCATTCGCTCGCACACATGTGCTACGTAATGTGAAACACATGCCAATCATCTCGAAGAGCTACTTGGTGCTGGCACAAGAGAAGTATGAGTGCGATTGCGGCCAAATGGCTAGAACACTGGACTGCTGTGCTGAGAGTCTGAATTTCTGCCCCAGCATCCAACACTTAACTCTTTCGTTTCCTGTATGTGAGCAACTTCAACGACACAGCGGCACCCAGCAGAAATGGTCAGTAAAGCCTGGGGAGGTTTACTAAAAAGGCTTGACTTTAAAAACAGTGACAATTACTTTTTGTCAGAATTCAATGTGGCCTACAGTTCTCGTGCTAGGCTACTCGATCAGCTCTGCAAGTCCGTCAATACAGTCAATGGGCAGCTGCTCCCTTTTGTGGTTCAAACCCACTCCCAGTTTTCTCCCTCATGAGGCACCCTGTGCACCAGGTATCTCATGCAACTAGAACCAAGCTACCAAAAAAAAAAGAAGGCGGTACACCTTAGACAAGTGAAACCCACAGCATATCGTTTGTAGTCATTTCTTGAAGTGTAATTAGTTAACAAATAAGTTATATTTAATTAACCCCACAAAGCCTAAACACCCTTTCACATGCAAAAAGAAACAAAAATTAAGACAAGTTGGTCACATCTATCTGTCCATTGAAAGTACATTGGTATGAAGAAAACAGTGAAATGATAATTGAGTAAAAGTTATTTAGGACGGTAATTACTTAGTTAGTAAAGTCAAATCTTGTTAATTCGCACACACTTAATTAGAACTTCTGGTTTATTCGAACTGGTGTAGTCCCATCAACGTCACGTGCATTCCAACGGGTGAAAATGCCTGCTAATTCGAAAGCGCAAGCGTTTGCAACGGTTAATTCAAACATACCACACTCCGACATTGCTCTCAGCAGCACACCAAATCACGGCGGCACCTCCGACCAACATTGCTCTGACCCCGCCATAAAAGAAAGGCTAAGGAGAAATCGCTCAACGCCGCACGCAGGGGGGGGGAGGGGGGGACATGGCTGAAATTTAACTCTCTCTACAATGGCAAGGCCGCCGTTTCAGCACCGCGCCATAATACCCCAGCCACACTAGCAGCAAAATGCGCGCCACGGAAGGGATCAGTCCTGGGATGATTTTTCGTGGCTCACCACGGCAGTGAGGAGACCAATAACCAGAGGAGACCAATAAGAGTGGCCTCTAGAGTGATGTACGCACGGGAAACTAGGATCATGCGGACCCGCCCGACCGCCCTATTCATACTCGCGTCTGGTTCTGCTGGACCGCTTGTTTCGCACTGTCATCTGCTCGCGTCAGCTCTTGCTCGTGCTTGTTTTGGTTGGCTTGGTTGGTCTCGTTCACTTTTTTTTTACAATGGCACGTCTAAACCCAGACGTCCCGATGGTAAGGTTGTTGGAGATGGTGCGCCATATCCAATTCCGCATGACAAGACAGACCCTGAATACAAGGTCGCGAAGGCAACACCCAGTACCTCCTTTTCCGTGTCTTATGAACGCGGCGACGCCACAACAGAAGGGAGCACACCAACATGATTATGATCAGCAGCAACGACTTCGTCACGTTGATAAGACATGATTCGCGTTAAGAAAGCAGGACGAAGAAGGTAAACACAGCGCCAATCTTTCCGGAGACGAAGGAAAAAACACGCGAGCACGCAGAGGGAAGCAGCAATGGAGGCCCAGTCTGGCCTCGGCAACTCCGCAGCTTCAGTGGCAGTAGGTGGCAGAGGTAATTAGTGCCATCCAGCAAGCTGGTGGGAAAGCAAATACGCTTCCCTCCCGCCCTTGCAACTACACTCCTGTCGCCCTCCCTCTCAACTCCCTCATCTTTGACAGTATCCGTGCACACCCGTCTCCGCGCCGGCGATGGCGCCGCCAACTTAGCTTACTCCTTGAAGTTTCGTTTTCTCTCTTTATCAAGAAGCAAGCGTAGGTTGGCATGGGCAGTTTTGTGGTTCTCACTCGCTGGGTGCTTGCGCACTGCAATATTTCACAACTTGCACCATTTGTGCATCGTGCTATGGTGTGCAAATACCTCAAAAAGAAGTCCTTCTTTTAATTTGAACTTCTTTTAATTTTAACAAAATTTTGGGCCCCTTCAAGTTCGAATTATCGAGATTTGACTGTAATTGATTTGCTCTATCCATGACCAAAAACTCCCTCCAGCATATCAAAAACAGTAGTATGAACTCTACATTGGCTTCCAGTGCTTAAACTGGGGTTGAAGCAAAATTTTAAATATATGTTTTAGGGCATAAGTCGCAGTCAAGAAGTTGTAGAGCGTGTTCAGAAACACCTAATGAAGTTCCTTACCTACTGTTATCTTTTATGTGACTGACCCATGAACATAACCCATGACCCCATTCCCAAAAGAACACCAAAGAATCCAAGCCACCACAACGTTTTCAAAAGGTGAATGTCAACTGATCTAATTAGCACCAGCGATACAAGAGCAGGACACAACTGACCGGTCCAACCAGGCAACCACTGTTGAGGTAGGCACCGAAAGTCGCGCGCGCTATGAAGCGCATCAGATCGTCGTATGGTACATATCCGAGACTGCTCTGGGCGTGGTAGCCGCCGCCGAGATGCAAGAAAGAGCAGGCCACCGTGCCGCCCCGCAGGCTGCCGAGGAGGAGCTCCAGCTGTTGGCTATTGGGCACGCTGATCACACCGTCTGTGATCACCACAATGCCTGCAAGAACAGTCCAATTTTCCATGGGAGCATTGTGAAAATCCGGATGGTGGAGCCAAATTCATGAAAGTGAAACGGCATCCACCAGAGTGTGGTACAAAGCTACAATTTTTCGTAGCTTTGTGCTACGTTCCGTGCTCCACCCAAGTGACTCCATGCAGTGCTGTAAAATTATGGGTTGCATCAACCAATTGGAGAAGAGAACCAGAGGAAGGGCTCCTCCAGTGTCGACCTCTGATCCCCGTCCGTGTAAAGCCAACTGAATGGAAGCATCATTGAAGGATTAGCAGCGCACAATGAGTGAGCCTTCCTCCCATTTTTTGGAACACGCAGCCGGCACATGTTACTGAACGACTGACACAAGCCGCAGCGCTCACTGCATTGCACAAAGTTAGTGAAATGGAGTGCTGTGCATGCCAGGCTCCTTTTCAACAGTCCAGTTCTGTATTCTCAGTCGACCACTTCGGGTTGCACTGCCTAGACTGCCATGAGTAAACATTCACTGGTAATCCATGGCTGAAGGGCCAAAAGTAATGGATAACTTATTTGGCATGGCCCCTGCAATGAACTTGTGTCTTGTGCTGGCTATCACTTCACACTATTTATTTTACTTAAATAGCCCTTTCGTTAGGAGCATGCAATTACCAAATAGTAGATTTCAATTTGAGTATTGATAGACTAAGAAAGAAAAAGCTGAATATCGAATAGAAAACGGTTCAATTCCATCAATTAAACTCCAGCTAATTAGACTTTTCAGTTAATTCAATCTCGGCCGGCACTTATGCATTTCTATTGGCCCAAACTTCCATTATTTCAATCCTAAAATTGGCCTTCGCCGGATAATTCGAACTTAACCAGTCACCACACATGCACCTCACCCCTATAGAGACCCCAATAGTGGCCCCTTTAGTGGTGGTGTCTGTCTCAGCACGGCTTAGTGGACAGTGAATGCGTTGAACAGATGTCATCTCTGGTCGAAAATGTCTATTTTCAGCTCACCCTAGAAAGACTTTCAAGCAATAGCCATAGATCACAATGTTTGATTATGGTATTTACCCGATTCTAATGTGCACAATGTTCTTAAAAAGGAAATTGGGCAGAAAATTGCCTGCGAGGTGCAATCGAACATAAATATTATTATTACAGTGCACACTAAAAACACGGACACAGAAGAGAAACGAAACACAAGCGTTTCTGTGTCCGTGTTTTTAGTGCACGCTTTAAGTAATAATAATTCAGATGCACCGAATCGCTCAGCTAGCTCCCATACTACAGTTTATCCGACACAAAACCAAAACTACCATAGCTATGTTCGCAAGCTTTGATGCATAACATACATGTATCACAGTGAAGCTGACCATAAGAAACCAGCCTTTATTGTGTGACAATTTTTCTCGCTAAAAATCGGGTGCGTTTTCATTTCTGCTTTATTTAGAGCGTTAATGTCATTTCCACATTAGTTTGCTACTTTGAACACATAGAAAGGGGGCACAGTTTTTTCGGGGACGTGTTAGAATCAGGCAAATGGTGCCAAATGAATCAGCAGTGTGTTTTAGCATTTTTTCTGCACCTTGTTTAATTCGCCCCGCCGGATAATTAGAGAAAATGTTGTCAGTCTCATCAGGGTCTAATTAACAGAAGTTTACAGTATAAAAAAATATATGAATATTAGAAAGTGAGCCGAAGCTACAAACCAAGTAGAACTGCAACGCTTTCTTTCTGAGAAACCCATATGAGGTTCCTTATAGCTTTGTGCTAATGTTGGGTGGATGGCATTTTTTTTTCTTTCATGAAACTGCCTTTACCTAGCAGACTTCTGCAAAACTGATTTGGCATAATAATGTTCATGAAGCCGGGTTCGGCATATTGATGCCGATTTCAATATAAAATTAAAATCTTACAAGTGTTTCCAGATCTTCCCACTTGTTAAGTGTCACATTTTCACATGGAAAAAGCACATGGTAGCTTTCCTACATTCAAATGGCAGATGAACTTCAAGGGAAGCTGGCGTTCGCCTTTCCGAGAAACAACAATACACTCACCTGCGCTGCTGTTTTCGGGCAGCAGCTGCAGAGCCAGCATCCCATACCGGAGCATGCTCAGCGTGCTCATGTCCGAGGACACCATGTTGACGAGGGGTGTGGTGCACGCCTGCTCGTCACTTTCCTCGAACAGGCCTCCCGTCAACTTCTCGGACTGGAGCTGTTTCATCAACGGGAAGGTGCAAACAGCAAGACTGATACCACCTTTGCATTCAAGCAACAGATAGAACATACACTACAGTCCATTTTCAACCTTTTTGGTCCGAATTTTTTCAATGAAGTGACTGTTTTATATTATATGCATCTGGACAGACAAAAGACTGGGAAAGTAAAGAAAAGATTCCCACTGGCATTCATGGCAATGGATTAAGGGTCTTTCTCGTGAACTGCCAACAACTCAAGGCGGTGTAAGCAGCTTGCAGCTTTTCTGATTTCTCAATTTGCAGTTACAATGGTGTGTAATATGGCCACAGATTATTTATTCGAAGATCATTTTTGTGCCACCTAAAGCAGATGATATGCGTTAGGCAAGAGACTCCAAGGATATATCACAGAGGCCGAACCTCAGTGTGATGCAACGCATCAATCTTTGTGAAATATCAGAGAGGCATATTTATCTGGAGCAAAGTCAGCAAATTATGTAGTTAGCATTGCTGATACATTTTCTTAGAATAGAATGTTAGCGTTTGTGATAAGCTGGAGGGGGTCTCAGTTGTGGATACTTCAGCAAATTAATCACTAATTAAGTAATTTGGGCTAACCAACCTGATCTTGGGGATGTAAAAGGAATATGCATGTGCGCTGTACTTGTATCTTTGTCTGTCTTTGCGCAATCATTTTGTTAACACATGGGTATAAATATGTTGAATCAAGACTTCTAATTGGACTAGTTGAAATGTCGTATTCATAATTACAAAAAATCAGCGCAGACACAAGGAACAAAGAAGGAAATGCACGACATGAGCGCTCGTGTCGTGCATTTTCTTCTTTGTCCCTTGTGTCAGTTCTGAATTTTAATAACTATAAATATGTTTCAACAAATTGTCTAAATCTAAAATAAACAGTTACTAATTCATACTCTGTGCGATGTGTGCTCCGTTCAGTTCTGTCCCTGTGCATAACAGCGCATTTTTTCCAAAAAAATCATGTAATTACTGTACAAATTATTTTACTCGATTGTTGTTTTAACTGTTTTCTTCATACAAGTATACTTTCCATGGTCAGAAATAAATGTGAACAAGTTGGTTTAATTTTCTCTGGTGTGGAATGGTGTTTCGGCTCTATGAGGTGAATGCAAAGGCCTCCAATGGTGCCCATTAAGAAAAAAGAAAAGGCATACAACAGCACACTTTGCACATGGAGGGGAGAGACTCTTGAGCAAGTTGTGGAAAGAGGAGACGGTCAACTGGAAGGTTAAAGAATGATACGACGCAAGTGCATTTACAAGACTATTCTAGGTTGTCGTATTCACAAGATTGATACCGATAGCTGAGTTCAGATGTCCATCTGTGTAACCATGCCATACAAATGAAGCCCATTCTCGTTGAGTTTTTTTTTTAGCCGTCGTTGCTGAGCCCGATGACCTGACAGCCAAAACGGCTGCAGTGAATGCCTGTCATTAGTACTTGATTACAGCTAACAGCTAAACTATGGCATGAAGGCATGCTGACTATATTTAAAGTGACGCTTTCTTTGCTTCTTCACCCTCCTTTTTTAGTGCTGCTGCTACTGCTGCCTTGCAGAGTAGACACAGCAGCCGGGATCACACAAGCACTCTCACACTGATAAGCCGCACCCTCTAGTAACGGTTTGCATATCCTTTCCCTATGCAACACTAGAGCCCTGCAGACGGTGCCAGAATACTGTCATGGCTTTTGTCTTGTTTTAGTGTGGTCGGTGCACCGTACACTCGCATTGGGGGAGCGGTGGCAAAAGCAACTAAGGTAATGTGCTAAAATAAAGCAATGCAGCGAACATTCAGTTCACAACGAAAAAAACGGAGCAGCGTCGACACACAGCAATTAATGGCTTGAAACGAAAGTGCACCCTTCGTCGTAAATGCAAAGTGAAGCAGCATCAATAAGCAGTGATGAGACAGCAGCGAAACTGGACCGTGTATTTAAAGTGGCAAATTACACATGCCAGCAAGTACTTTCAAGGATGTTTCTTGCGCTATGAGTTCAGCTCAAAGCGTAGTGTCTGCAATGAGACTGGTTTCAGTCAGCTGCTCCACAGACAACTGAAAGTGATGTTTTCAAATGTGCTCACCAAACCTTGTATTGACAATGTGGTCATAAATATGTGTGTTAATAACACGCTACTAATTATCACAATGAAAAATCCTCGAGGCTTTTTTAGGACTTTGCTAACAACACATAGCTGCTATCACCTGCCCAGGCTTCACCTTCCTCTTTTTCTTTACTTGCTCCATGTTAGCTGGAACACCCGGTAAAACTACATACTGTTCCAGGAAAAGTTTATGCCTCCCCAAAGGTCGATGCCACCATCCTCGCAAGAGACAGTACACACCCGGAGTTGGTCATGGAGTTCAGCAACACCCGCTGTTGCTTCAGCCAGGACAATGCAGATCTCGCTCAGTCCAGTCGACACCTTGCTCAGGAACAAGGCACAGTTGTCTGGTGTCAACGGCCATCCTTGAATCAGGACCTAGACAACAAGGATTCAAGTACGTCTCCAAACTGCCACACTTTTCTTTATGAGGCAATAAACAAAGAAAAAGAAATGTCCCTTGTTGACTCCATGGTGCAAGAATGCAGCAAGCAACAGAACAGAACAACAACAATTGATAATAAAGAAAAAAATACGTCAACAAGAAATAAAATTATGCAGATCCCACACACTGTAGGAATCAATGTCGTGGATGGTATTTTGCAAGCTATCTGGATATCATTTGGGGTCCTGCAAAGCATTACCAGATGGGCCAATGTGTACGTGACAACAGCAGCAAGACAGTGATGGCGGTGACGGTGTGAGAACTGACATTTATTGCACTCCAGCGAAGAAACGTTACAATCTGCTCCGTGACCTGAGCATATACTGAAGGCAGTACAATGTCACACGTAGATGTAGACCCACCTACTATGAGGTGAGGACTGGGGAATGCGGGCCGATTCCGATGGCGGGTGCAGTCTATCACACCGTCTCAAACTGCTAACTGCCACGAGAGACGATTGGAAGAAACTGGCACTCTCTCCCTTTTATAAGCAACTTGTTGCCATGCAACATGATGCCCACAAGAGACCGTGTTAAGTCTGTAGCTGCATGTAAACTGGCTCTTGAATACCCACCTTCAATTTCCTCCATCACTTCCTTGCCACCAAATTCTTTGCCCTGCTAAGGGAGCTTTTTAGCTTGATACAGCTGAAACTCGATTTAACGAAGTGATAACCACGCTCTAATTATTTCGTTAAGTTGGGAAGTTTAGAAAATCGAGTAAGAGGTATTTCAGTCCTCCGAAATCTAAAACTGTAAAGTAGTGACACCCAAAAGTAGTGTGGCAGTATATTTGCCACTAACCCACGCCTGCGCGTGTAAAAAGGCCGCGAGGGCAGCCCAACTGCTGCCGCACCTAGCGCCATCTGGTATGTAAGAACGCTAGCGAATGCAGAGTCCATTGTTCCGTGCATGGGTGCGGCGTGCAGCCTCGTCAAAATAGAGCTCGGGCCGTGACTAGGGTGCCTAGATGTCTAAACACGATAGCGTTAGAACACATGTTTGAAGGAAAACCCATTTGCGTCCAAATTAGAAAGAAATCGCAGCTTTTTTTTACTCATTTATTTCTGGAAAAGCTTCATTAAATCGGCTTTAATGCAAGCTAGTTTCGTTAATTCGGGTTGATGACAACATTGAGCCTTATGGGTACTTGCTAGAGCATGGACATTTCTTCGTTAGATGGGGAACTTCGTAAAATCGGGTTTTGTTAGGCTGAGTTATAACTGTACATCTGTGAAGGATTCAACAGGTGCTTCAACCTTTGCTGTTACAACTCGACAGTGACACGTACCCACACAAGAAAGGGGAAGGAGCAGTTGTTAGCAGGGAGGTGCTTGTGCAAGTGGTCAGTGAAATCCTTCTACATACCTTCTTTAGAGGGTGCCTCACCAGGCCCCATTTGCAAATCTTAGTTACACAATAGAATTTCTAAAACGTCGTCTCAGAATCATGTTGCAGTTGCACACACAATGGGAGATGGCACAAGAGTTATGCAGCTGACACTAAAAGAGGGCAGAAGTAGCACAAGGGCGCACAAGAAACTTTTTAGGGACACGGTAGCATGGAGTTCCCATACCTTGCAAGCTTTTGCCACCACAAGAGCTCTCCACGAAGAATTAACAACCCAAAGGTATGACTGTCATTCCCCACCGTGAAGCAGAGGAATTAATGATCACAAGTTTTTCAGTTTTTCCTCTGGACTGCTCACAAGTTCAGCCACATGTAAAAGCATGTGTAACAGTATCCAGTAAAACCTTGTTAATTCAGATTTCATGAGACTGAAAAAAAAATGTCCGAATGAACCAAATATCGAATTATCGAGGGTATCAAGAAAACAATAAACAAATGCTTACTACGTCAACACGCTTTTATTTACTGAATGAATGAGCAACTCCTGTTTCTATTTTGTGCAAAACCAGTGCAAAAGCTGCAATCCTCGCCATCTCGTGCCTCATTGGCTCTCGCAGTGGTGAAGGCCTCGCGACTTTCTTCGCAGCGCATCCGCAGCACGTGCCTTCATCAGAGACACGCTTTTCACTATCATGCACACATCCCGGTTATTTTTTCACAAGTGAGCTGGTCACCAACAGACCGTCCGTCCATCACGATATATCTGGTGCTCTTGATCTGTAACAGCTTTGCGCGAAGTCAAAACAGAAGCACTGTTGGCCAGCACCTCTGCGGACAAAACCACAGTCGCTATTGACACAATCGTGGATGGCGACTACACGGCTATGAAGGCGCACAGCCGACGTAGTGTTATGCGCGGCAGTAAACACAAGAATAAAGGCTTCAAAAGCAGAGATAGACACGAAGCATTCCGACATTGCTGTCGCTGACATATGATTTCCGCTGATGACTATGGAAATGTGGACTCCACCGCTTCGTTTCAGTTGGTCACTGGTGCAGTTTTTGCTCTATTTTGTCACACATTTGCGGCACTCCGCGCTCCGAGAGTTGTCCGAATTAACCAAGGTGCGGCCAAATACCTCTGAATTAACAAGAGTACGATTGCATTAAATAATGCATACACCTGCCGGGACCAGAGGACTAGTCCAAATGATCCGATTTTCCAAATTAACAAAAGTTGAATTACTGAGGTTTTACTTTAATGCACAATGTGCATTCTTAAGTCAAACAAGGCAAGTGTTAAGCAGCTCCTTTGATTGTAACACTCCATCTAATTCGGGCTATTCCTAAGCATGAGAAACAACATAGATGACAAAGCACTAGAGAGATGAGGCAAATTCATTGTCTTTCTTGTTCAGGCACCTGTAGTTTTTACCAGGTTGAAAGCACATCAACCACCCCAACTTCGGACTTTTGTACCTTCATCAAATGTGTACGGCTCACCTGCTGCACCGATGGGGTATAGTGAGGGATGTACGCAATGACAGTGACGTAGATCTCGGGCTGGAACACCACGCAGCTCCCCGGAACATTGAACTGCACACAGGAAGCCGTAATAAGTTGTAAAAAAAAAACCATCGCAGACGTACGTGAATCTGAGCAACTGACACATCAAGGATAGTGAAGCAGTACAAGCAAGTTCCCGCACCCTTCGGACAGGGGTCCATTTTCTGGCTCTTCTTACTGATGATTCATCAATAGTGCTGCGTACACATTCTCACTGATGCCTTGGTCATACGGTCGCTTCAGGGTTCCCACGAAGGCTACATTGCTGGCGGTTCTTTACCCCTGCAGCTATACAAACTCTTAGCTGATTTCCAATGTGGAGCCAGTAAAACACGACGCGAGAAACAAAAACTATGGATTACTGGCTAAAAAAGCAGCGCAAAAGGAGCTGTTATCTATTTGTGTAAGGTGTATGCAAGGTAACTTTTACTTCACTATAATTATTGATAATCAATGTCTTTGATGCAGGTTGCGTTACAGATTGGTACCGAGCAAACCCCCGCAAGTCAGCCTTCGCTGCACGATAATGGCTGCGAAACTCCCCTTAACAACTCTGCTGTGGAAAAAAAAAAACCTAGCGCATTGATTCACAGCAACAATTAAAGCATACTTGGATAAATTGACTATACGCAGTTCAAAAAATTTTGAATGTGAAATGTGGCATGCTGCATTGTGGAAACAACACATTCAGGCACAGGAACAAAATGTCACCTGCTTATTATCTTTGTTATCGGTTCCATGAACCAATAATGACAAGTGATCTGTGCTACACCAGCAGTGTCAAACCACCATGCCTGTCCATAAACTAAAATAAACGAACACATCCACATCATAATTTAGTGAGAAATTGTGAATATACTTAGAAGAAGAATGAGATTAAAAAAAGTTACACAGATCCCATGCTCCATGGGAATCGGTGCACGCAAAGCTTACATGAGCCAGCGAGGCCAAAATGGCACATTATATCAAGAGGAAAACTGCATATCTCAGTTCTGCGGCCACCATGGCAGATCTTGCAGAGCAATGGGAAGGTTTATTCAGCATTAAAATGCATTGAATCACAGGACATGACGTGCTCGGCTTTGTGGAAATGCGCCACGGTACAATGCGATACGTGCAGCAAATTCTGGCAACAAATACATCCCGTAACCTTTGTTTTTATCATCGGCTAGAAAGTGTGCGCACTCACTTTTTACAAGTAAATTGTCACTATGCAACGCGGCTAACGTGCCAAGCATCTCAAAGCACTGGCTTGCACGACATCATAAGGGTGGTGTTTTATTGCACCTTTTTAGGCATGCGTTTGAGGACTAACAGTTAGAGCATCGGGCTTCTGTGCTGGGGGAACCAGGTTCAATACCCCGAACACCAGGCGTTTATTTTATTTTTTTTTATTTTTTTTGCTGAGCGACAGCTTTCACTCGACATCAATGAGCACGTGGGCAGCGCACTCAAAGCAAGTTAGAAATGGCAAGTGGTTAGAAATGGACATCAAAGAAAGGGGGAAGAGGCTACGAAAGCTTCGCCTCAAAAGGTAACCCATTATCAGGTAAAATTCATGATCTGATTTGTACGAGCCAGGTGAGGCACTTTCAATGTTCTCTATTGCAAGCATATAAATTGTGAACACATCAACAAGGTTCTACTGCACTTGAAATGCTTCAGTTTTGTCACACCTTGGGTACAGCAGTCATGTGAAAGTAAGATTCCCCCTCAACAAAGCTTTCCTATGAGTCTTGATGGAAACAATGCAAATTTCACACAGGGCAAAGAAAAAAATAACATGTTTTAAGTGGCGTTCCGCAATTTTTTTTAGAACCAAATCATCCTGCGCATAGTTTAATTGAAAATGCACCTCCCAAAGCTTATATTTAGCCTTCAGAAATATGGTTTTGTATAAATCCACTGCCCTCATGCTATAGTAGTATAGATAGACTGATATATCAGTTGCAAGACAAACAAACATTTGCATACACAATACAAGAATTTACATACCATATAGAGTCCACATATGATAGGCAAGGGCATGAATATGATCAGTGTTGTCACTAATGTGCAAGCACAATTGCACATAATTTGGCTTCTCGTTCCGTATTGTTGTGCCATTACCTCCAGCCCGGATTCCGAATCTGCAAGATGCAAAATTATCCTTCGAGCGCCCAAATTCTCCCTTGAAAAGTCAAGATGCTGAGCCGTCAGGCAGCGGTGTCCTGCGAGAGAAGCATCGGCGAGCCACTTTGTTCGGACGTGTCGCCAAGTGCCAGACAGCCCGGCGCCGTAGACACCCACTAGGTGACCTCCGGCCCTTGCCTGAAGGTCACCGCGCCCGCCACAATTGAACCAGGTGGCCAGCGCGGTCGCCGGTTGGACCTCTCGGACGACCATCGAGTGCTCGCTTTGTGTTGGGTGACAATGGTTTTGGGGGCTTATAAGCGGAGGCGTGCCGCCTGAAAAACCGGATCCGCCGACCCACCGGGAGCCAGTGCCGCTCTCGACTGGAGCGAGATGTGTCACGCGTTTTCGCCGGACGTTGCCGTGCGGGAACAGTCGCGTTTGCAGTGAGCTCTCGGCCCCAGTGCCGATCCCTTCATGTCCTGTATAATGACCTGTATATAGTGTATAAAGTCCCTTTTGTTATTCTCATCGACGCCTGGCTCGGAGTCTTCGCTACCAACGCTCTGTCACGAAACGGGTGACGAGCGCTACGGGACCACAAAGTCGTAATAGTGGTGCAGCGGTGCAAAGTCGTAACAGTATCCAGTAATTTTTAAAAGCTTATGTGCTTGGGAAAGTAGTATGCAAGAATATGACAACAGTAATCTTAGAAACTGAATCAAATAAGAACTGGATGACACCAAACAGAATACAAATCAGATTTTGATGGTGCCAAATAAAATATGAATCAGACAATTGTGCTAATAAGCCAAATATGTAAATGTTACTGCAACAGTGTCAAATCAAGTACTGCCAAGACCTACTTAACAGTTTTATGATTAAGCCAGCTGACAGCCTATTTGTTGTCCTTGAATTCATAATTCAGAAAAGGAAATAACACCAACCTTGTTTTAAATCGACTTGGCAATCATCCCTGTATCGGTGTAAGCTCATTCAAAAACTGCTATTTGAAGAAATACTTAAATTCAAACTGCAGCCATTCGTTTGAAGGATCGAATACCAAGCCAAATGAAATGTGCAAATATTCACACGGCTCCATTTATTTGTGCTACCTAAATAAAACCAAGGGGTACTCACAGGCTTTACAAGTTTCTCGACACATTTCGAAAGCGTTGCAAACACCTCGTCAAACAGGAATGTTTCACTCCTAATGTCCTGCAAAGATTAAAACCAACAAGACATCTCACATGCCGCACAGTGTGATGCAAAGGTAACACGCAAAGTGCACAGTCTATGTCGGTCGCCTACACTTATGAATGAGCGGGCAGCAGGAATGCCAACACAAGCAACCTCCACAAGCACAAGGGTCAATGTGCAGGAACGAACCTTAACCGTGGAAAACAATGGAAATTCCCCCAAAATGATACTGGCTCAGATAAGTGCAACACATTGCAAGAACGATGAATAAAGAAAAAAGGAAAACTTGTGGACATAGATAAACAGGTTACAGCGCTATCTTGAAGTTATGGTGCAGGCTGCAACAATCCCAAGCGTACTCAGGTTCCATTAACAAAACGTTGCCACAATCCGAATAGATCGCCAAGCTGTGTGCGACTCTCATTATAATAATACTAGAGAATTTTAGCAAGCCCTCAAACTTCTTGGCGCTTGCAGTTAGCCGGATTACCGGAGAAGTACAATCTTCCCACATCATCTGTAACCACATCCACCCTTCAAACCATTCACCCATGATTCATATAGGAAATTTTTATTCTATCAATACACGTCCCTTTACGTCACTGTCAAGACACCTTTGCTCAGCGCTGATCTGCTCTCGGTCTCCCCACTGCGCAGTACTGTTTCAACCTTTCGATTATTTCTATCCGCATGTTGTATTTTTCTGTACTTTTCTTATCAAAGACACTCGTAACCATTCCATGACCACCCCCACCCCTACCACCACTGCTTGGACTACAACGAAATACATTTCCCACAGTTTGTAAATCAATAATACTCACCACATTTGCGATGGAGACACTGAGGTCAAGGCAAAAGACGAAGCGGTACTTTTTGGCAAGGAAAGTGACCTTTGTTGCCGGTGTCACCAAATACGCAAACTCATGCGCCCTGTTCGGTCGCCATCCAGTTGGCTTGTCCCTCGGAAGAGCCGAGAGAACCTCGACCTCCTCTGCAATGTCACTCTGTAAAGAATGCATTACAGCAGTTTGACCAACATATTAGAGCACGTTCACACCAGCTACAGAAAGAGACTGTGTGACCGACCACGAATGGTGACCAAGGAGCAACTCACGGTCACCGAGGTCACACCAGCAAGTGCGACTTGCCCATAGTGACACCCAAATGTCTCGCAATATGTGCCGCTCACCCTGCTTGCATCGTCATCGCAACGTAAAGTAAGTGTCAGTGTGTACTAACATCCTGCTCCTGAACCGAAACAGTCGTTTTTAGACCAAAGTGACCATTAGCGACAAACGGTCACGCGACCTCTAGGGGTCATCAGTGAAGATAAGCACTCGCACATTTGCACCATACAATAGTTGCACTGTTTGCCATCAGAATTGCTGCATCAAACAACAGGATAAATTGTAAGCTTGGGAGCTACATTGCTCAGTGTTGCATCAAAGAAGTTGAGGAAGTGTTTCACGGACAGGAGATTGATACCATGTTGCAAGGACATGTTCAAGCAAGCTTGAGCCATTACAGATAAAATGCTACTGCATATAATTTTCAAATACACCTATCCGACTGAAACTTGCAGAATAAACAAATAACGAAGGACTCAAGAGGATTAGGCATAACACAATGAGTGGTGGAACAGAATACCCGCCGACTCCTGTCTACCTTCAGGCACTTGGGGCTCACAACAGACTCCAAGACTGCAGTGCTATTTTCCAAGAGCACCTCAAGGTCTTGTGAAAGGGCCGATGCCAGCCTGGCAGCATTCCTAGAGGAGAATAGCACTGACACCGTGGCAAAGTTTGCTTGAACTAGCTGATCTTAGCACCTAGTAGGTGTTGAGGGGGGGGGGGGTAAATGCCGAATCCGATAACAGCCTTGGCAACATGGAGTTTCCTGGGCTCTATACAGCGTGGCAGGAATTGTGGAAGATTTCTGCATTCTTGTAGATGCGTGCGGCGTCACCAGGGTGAAAGTAATGGTACATTCGACTGGTTCCTACCGCACTCTAAATTGCTCCGCAGCTATGCGGAGCCTTCTGGATATTAAAGTCAGAGAAAGCCAGCCCAGCCAACCATTCAGCTGCTTCCAGAGAATCAGAGTAACTACATGACCGAGATTCTGTTGGATCTCCGTCATGCTCCCAGCGTGATGGTGAGCCCCTCCGAGCTCTCCAAGCTGGAGGAAGGCACTCTGAATGAACCAAGTGAACATGTTCAGAGCACTCGAATTCGACCAGCCGAATACAAATTGCATCATGAGACCACTTGAAAGCGACTAGTTGAATGCACCATAAGCAACTAAGTGCCATAAGCGATTACGTCCATGGAAAAAAAGTCATTTCATTCTCATTCCATCCTGACCAAAATGAGCTCAATGCCATTCCCATTCCATCCCTGCAGAATCGACTATTATATACATATAATCTCTTCCGGGCTTTTACAGAAAGAATGAAACTAAATGTTTCCAAAATAGCTCCAATTCTGAGATGACATCTCTGCAACCATGGTCCTGATCATAATTCACTATGTGCAGCCAAACAATAATAATAACTACACTGTGCTTTAACATATCAGAAGATGCTGTTAACTAAATTTTCTTCTAGAATAATGCTACCACTTTGCACCGCTCGTTGTGGAAGTGCAGTGCAAACTCTACGCAGGCCTCTGATATGCAGTGGCCAGTAGCATTTAGTGAGGCATGGCCTCCAGGACCACGAGCACAGCACACGAGAGTGAATGATACATACTCTACTGTTTTCTCGGAAGATCTACTGCTTTGAATCAAAATTTACTTAGCAAATTAGTGATTTTGAGGTGCAAAACAAATGCCGAGAATTTTTTTTTTTTTTTAAGCATTGCCATTTATCACCTTTAGTGCATCCTTGATGAACTGCAGTCAACCTTCATCCCGAAAATCGCACAAGTCCTGACACACATTCCGTGTCTTTTTACTTGTGTGCATTACGTTACAGAATTTTCCATTGCAGGTTCCTTATAGCACAGATTCCAAAGTTGTAATTAGGGGAACACAGAGTACTGCAAGCAGCAGGTTTTTGCTCTACAAGCATACATCCTGATGCATGCACCCGAATGTAGCCTGCTTATGTGCTTTTTAATTTTCGGCAACAGTGGATGTGCCTCTTTTTATCACCACTACAATATGTCCGTGAGCAACAACTTTTGGCACAAGCCGATAAAAAAGGTAAGCATCAGAGGTGGTCGGAAATGGCAACAGATGTCATACCTGACCCGAGTGTAACTGAATCCTACAGAGACTTGATAAACAGAGACCGATAAAAAAGGTAAGCATCAGAGGTGGTCGGAAATGGCAGCAGATGTCATACCTGACCCGAATGTAACTGAATCCTACAGAGACTTGATGCTTTCATTTTTTACAGCAATAAATTAGTTCAACGATATGACTGACTGAATTAGAAAGTTAAACACAAAGGCCATGCATCTAGCCATCACTGCATGCAGAGGCAATCTAGGGAAAATAAGGCCACTGGACTTTCTCAGTATGTCTCAAAAACTGGTGGCATTCCATAAGAAGAAGAAATTGAAAATGCCTTCCTTAGGGTCCATTCAAATCACCTCCTACACAAACCATGAACTACCTTTCACCTTCAGCCTTCACCGGATGAAATGAGTGGCGACACACACATGATGTCATGTTGCAGTGGTGAAGCGAATTGCAGTGTCCCATCTAGCAAGCTAGTTGAGGAGTTGCAAGCAAAGCAAGTGGGCCTATATTTAGGTCAAGGTCTTAAGTGCTATGTGCACAAGCTGCACTGCATTCTACATAAAGCCAAAAAACTTCATCCCTAGCCTCTTTGCAAGTAGCTGGGCCTTCGGGTGAGAACAGACTTGCAATGGTTTATGTTTCTACCAGCAACAACTCAAAATATTGACATGCGTACTTATTTATTCCTTTCTCGGGGAATACATTTCACTCAGCACTCAGCTCAGCACAAGACGCGCCTGCATGGTTGGAACTTACTCGAACGTTATTGTTGATTCCATCTGTTCTGTACGTTCTTGCCAAACCTTGTGTAATCAAATTGTATGCGCAATGCCAACTGTGTAGTACTTTCTGTTAGGCACGCGAGCACCAGCGATTCCGCCGGAACCTTCGAAGAGTCATGTATAAAGGCCAATGCGCTTGACTCACAGATCAGATTTTCAACGATCGCCGACTGTGTTCGCTGCTATTGTTGGGCTTTGAGTGTCGCTTGCTTTTAGGGGCACGAGTTTGCCCTATAAAGAGTTCATGTCATCATTCACAGTTTTGCTACTGTGGTCTTGTCTGTCACTACAACGTGACAATATTGTGGCACACCTGCAAACACTGGCGCAAGCGCAATGAGCATGTTAAAACAGACGTTTAGGTGAGTTGGTAAGACATATTTGAAACGGAACAGCGCGGTTTTCACGGTGACAAGCAGGGAGAAACGACACGGACGAGCGCTCAAAAAAGCAATGAGCCTGATACCGCTGCGCAAGTGCATTTGATTACCATCAAACAGATGATTGTAAAATAACCACAGCAAACAGTCTATACACAGGCTGTTGTCCCGAAAAAGCTCACAATGTTTTGACCAACTGAACTGTACATCCTTAGCGTGAAAAAAATCTGCACAAACCCAAGAAATCACGCGCTGCTACGAACCACAGTGAACGAACACAGAATCCAGACGACAAAAGACACGCATATACCTCGCATGGATGCTTCAGTTGGATGACTTTGCCGATCTGGTTGACAAACCACTGCGCCCTGATGTACCTCGACACGCGGTACTGTTTCTTCATCTGCACGTAAACGCAGTCCGCCTCCAGCGTCGGTGGAGATCCCTGCGTTTTGGACACGGCAAACATCGCGGGCGCCGGTCAGGAACCGATCAACGTGCAACTTATGGGTCACATCATCGCCGCAGCAAGCTCCGGAAACAACGTGAGGCGCGAGCACAGAAAACAGCTTTCAAAAGGGCATTGTTGTAGCGTGTCTTTCGGACATCCAGGCGCCGAACTACCGGCGACAGAGCGAGAAACAATCGCGCAGCTTGCGGGTGCGCTTTGCGAGAACGGAGCCCGGGAGAAAGTTGATAAGCGCCGCCCGAGACAAACACGGCTGGCAGCAAAAAGAACGGAGAGAGGGCGAGGGAAAGATTAGAGCGCGATTACTCTCGGATATCTCGCCGAAGGAGTTCAGTCGATAGCCGCTGCCCGCACATTTAGAAACCATACGCGCCGAGCTCGGTGCGACAGAGAGAAGAAACAAAAACAAAATTGGGCTCAGTTTTCGCAAGCATATAGTCGGGAGAGATGCAAAAAAAGCACTGACTTCTTCCACGTCCTCCGCTGCCATGGTCTTTCATTTGACTCCCGACGTGGCGGGGTAACAGCGTATTACGCGTTTACATCAAGAAAATTGTGAGAAAAATTATGCACGAAAACAAGCCGAAATACGAGCAGCCGCCGCGTTATGTTGCTTGCAGGGGGCCCCATGTGATAGAGAACATTTTGCAACTGGAGTAACGCTGCACTGTTTTGCTCGAAGCAAATGGTACGCCAACGCCCTCTTCCGTTGGTTTGTGTTCATCCACGAGGTGAGCATATCAAAGATGGCAGCCTACATGAGCGCGTCGTCGTGTGGAGTTCCGTAGGAGTCGTCCGGTCTTTGAATGGGTTCGCCTAGTTAAGTCGCGTTTTTCTTTTTCTTTTGACATCGCTTCTGAGACGGACTATCTAGATTTCAGTTTTGATCCGGGAGTATTCATGCCTGCTTCGGCGGCAACCGAGCCGGACGGATAGCTTCGGCAGATTCCCTCAAGCGAGTCGGCGCTGAAATCTTGCGCCATGGACTCTCTGCACTGTTACTGCAATACAGCGGACGTTGACCGTACGATGATGCTACAGTGTACTGGGTGCAAGCTTTATTTCCACTCAGGCAAGTTCGGAACGAAACTTTTCTTCTTTTTCGGCGACGCGGCGGATCATGTGTGACCGCGCAAAGCAACTGACAGCTACCGACTCTTCCAGGGTGTCTGAAAAGCAGCCATCGTAGCACACTTGTCGGCGACCTATTCTTCAAGCTAACCTGCGACCGATGCACCCCTGATAACGTAGAAGTCCTGGAGCGCCTGAAGATGCAATGGTAACTAATGTTGGTAGCTGTTGCTCACCCAAGTCCTGCTGGTTGATTCGAGGTATTGTCGCTCAGCGTTTGGAGAAAACATGTGCAATAATTTTTTTTTTTTTTTCGCGGAGCCGCCTGAGAAGCCTGGAGGACTGTTTTGGTGATCCAGAGCAGTCCTCGGAGCTAAATTAATTCTCTACATCTTAATGAATTGTGTGGTTCTGACCACTGTTACTTGACCCGCCGTGGTTGCTTAGTGGCTATGGTGTTGGGCTGCTGAGCACGAGGTGGCGGGTTCGAATCCCGGCCCCGAGAGAAACGATGGAGCATGTTATATTTGAATGTGAAGACATCTGCCCAGTGGTCGATTTAGGCACCACTGGCCTCCTTGATGCCCTTGGGTTCAGCGAGAGCAGTGGAAAAGTAAACATGTCCAATTGGTAGAAGTAAGGAAACGACAAAAAACGGAGACGTAAAGCACAATTCGCAACAGGGGATCAGAAAATTTGGTTGTAGGAGTTCATAGTGTTTTTTTTTTATTTTTATTGTTTAATCTGCGTAGCACGTTAGGCAGTATAATAGCAAAAGCTTGGTGGCATAACCCACCCCCCGCTCCAAAGGGGACGCTCATAACATCCATCCATCCACGACGGCCGCATTTCGATGGGGGCGAAATGCAAAAACACCTGTGTACTTAAAGGTGCATTTTGAAGAACCCCAGGTGGTCGAAATTTCCGGAAACCTCCACTACGGCGTGCCTCATAATCAGAAAGTGGTTTTGGCATGTAAAACCCCATAATTTAATAAATAATAAACCACTGTTACTTGTAGTAATATCAGGGTAAAAAAATTCACAACAGACGTAATGAAACGACTGGTGCGATTTTCATATAATCGTTAGCGCTACTTTTAAAACCATGTAGATCAGCCAACGGATCGGTCAGGAGGATTGTGACTGCAGCACGAAGGATAAGGGCTTGAAAAGAAATACACTGCTGACTGACGAGACGCGTTTATACTGAAAAGTAGTGCCAACTTTACATCAATATGATAAAAAGTGCCCAGTCATCTGCCATAGCACCTCTTGTATACTGCAGGCACGGTTTTCGTGCAGCAGGGCAGCTTAGCAGGGCGAGAGGGTTGCAGCCAGCAGGTCACATCTTGCTCTGCCGTAGTGATACTCTGGAGTGCATGAAGAATGTAGGAGTGCATGGCACCTTTGCTCCGTCCCTATATTGCTTGTATTAATTCGTGGGGAGTTACGAAGGCACATACAGAATGCCCCAGTGGCAACAAACATATTCCACAGTCACACACCATTTGCACGAGCAGTAGGTCACAAGAAAGACAGCTAGCTCACAGTGTGTGCATACAGTAGTATAGAGAAATTTGACCCTCGCTTAAAAGGCCCTCTCGCCGTCAGTCCTCCCCATGAAACATGAACTGCACAGTGTGCATTGCCACAAAGACACATCACTAAAGGCCAAGGTAAACCCTCCATAGCCACAGCTATAGCTTTTATCTTTTGAACAGAGACCAATGAACGCACAGATTCGGATCCTAAAAAGTATAGAGAAAGAGAATCTGCAAATATAACTGGCTGGTGCATATGCCATAAACTCGCATACAGTGAAATCTCACTCCATTGAACTTCGAGGGACCCACGGAAATAGTTTACTAAACTGAATATTCACTAGAATATGGAAAGCATGGGGCACAGCAGCCATCAAGTCAAAAGTGTGAAATGCAATTTATGGAGTTATGTACATCAGTATATACGAAATCCATAAAAGTTATGTTGCTGGGCCTATGTCATTTTGAACAAATATATACATGTAATTTTCATTTGCACTGCTGCTGTTAAAGCGCGAAAAGTAACAAAGCTGTCCAGAGAGTCTATGTTTTTGTGCACTACCTCTGGCACAGCTTGTTGCTGAGACACCAAGTCTCGCAACTTTCCACGGCATCCTACAGCCTCGGCTAGAATGACAGGATTTGAATCTGCCTCGGCCATTGCATTTTCCTCGTCGCACTCTTCTTCTTCGGGACGAAAACTGGCAACAATTTCCAGACCTGATAGTTCAGCACAGGTAACCAGCTCAGTGCACATAGCCACCGCTGGAGGGGTGATTCGGGGGCGCAGGCATCGGCTACGCCAGTGCTGCAGAGCGCAAAGCTTCATTGAACTGATTTCAAAAATGAGCCCGGGTCCACTGATCAAGTTAGCTCAAGGGAAATATTCGCTATTCAGAAATTAGTTTAACTGAAACATTTTTGCATTGAATGCATAGAAAAACTGCCAAGGATTTTCTAAAGGTTTGTTATTCTGAAATATTCGTTAAACCAACGTTCATACAACTGAGGGTTTACTGTATAACACTGAGCACGTACTGGTGGGTGAGTTGGTTATGCATGATTACAATGAAGGCGCCAAATAAAACAACGGACGTATGAAGGAGACACGATACAACCACGCCTAAGTGGTTGTCTCATGTCTCCTTCCTACATCTGTTGTTTTATTTGGCGCCTTCGTTGTAATCACTGTATAACACAAGGTGTTGCTCCAGGTTCAAAGTTGTTAAGGGTAAAATTTTGTTTTATGTGTGTGTTCATGTTATATGACCAAATACCAGTGGCAAGTACAGATTCCCCTCATGTTGTTTCATGATCCCAACATACAACACTGGTGTCCTCACATGGTACCGACTTGTACACAACAGAAAACATTTCTTAAACAACAATTCTCAACACAACCCGCAGCAGTGGCTGAGCAGTTATAGCATTTTCCACTGCTGGACGCACTTTCCTGAACTGAAACGTAGCAAAGGAGAAAGTAGACAACGGTGCAAAGCAGTTGAACGCACTGCTCTTCCACTGCACCGCATGCCTTCTTAGCTTTATCTGTACAAACCTGCCCCTTTCATAGCCCGCTTCTGTGGCTCAAGGGCTCGGGAATGAAGCGACGGGTTCATTTCCCAGCTGTTGCAACTGCGTTCGAATGAGGGCAGAATTTCGAGAATGCTCATACACTTGGGTATGAGGGCATGTTCACGAACACCAGATGGTGAAGATTCATCTGGAATCCTGCACTACATTGTCCACTGCACTGTACCTGTAGCACTGGCTGTACTACAGGTAGCACAGCCATTGCTGCACACACAATGTATGTGTGATTGAGAATGCGTGAACAGAAGCCATCAAATCCCATGGAAGAGTTCTGTGCTATCACCCTGGAATAAACTGTTAATAGGAAGACATAAAGTAATTCCTAGAAGTTGCTAGGGGCGTTGTCACGCTGCCAACAGGCATGCTCTAGACCTGAAGCTAGCTGTCTGTGAAAACTAATGGCACAAGTGTCGCTTGCAAGATGCGGAGGGGGAAAAAGAACCTTCTAGTTTGCTTTCTTCAGTTCGTGTTTCATTCTGCTCTGGCGGTAACATGATGATTGCTTTTGGTAAGAGTGACCTCTCACCACTGACATGTGACCGCAGGATCCAGGTCATCATGCTCACCCTGTACAACCTCCACGTCACTGGCGCCAGTGGAAAGCTTGGCTACTTCCGCTGGCGGGAGCACATTTGCAACTTCATCGACCGGCACTGGACAATATTCTTTGGAGAATCAAGGTACGCAGAAGACTTAGGCGATAAAAAAGTTAGGCTTTTCTGTCTTCTTTTTTTTCTGTCTTATTTAAAGGTTACTGTACTGAATGTCCTTTGTGTGGTAGGTGCTACACTCCTCTTTCTTATACTTTAGTTATTTGTGGTGTCATTCTGTCAGACATAATACTTAGTGGCACAGCTGTGCAAACATATGAGCACTTACTGCATAAGAAGACCTGAAGGTTCAAAGCAAGAACAACTTACGTTTCGGCTCCCGCACAGCAGCCTTTTTCACAAAATCTTTGTGGAGGAGTCGCATGTTCCAAAGCCAGCTAGTCTGACAAATTGGTGTAAACTTGTGCGAGTAGCTTTTAAAAGGCAAATAAAAATAACTTCACTAGCTTGTATCTTGTGCATCTGCTTGCTTGACACGATATATCAAGGCCCATATTTCCAGTTGACCACTTCTGGGAATATCTTTCAGTGCAGGTTGACTGGCTATGCCAGGGAAAGTGCTTATAACTAAAGGAATGGCACACATCTCATCAGCCTTGCTTTCACATCACATAGTTCTCAAATTCATTGACAGAATGCTTAAATTCCATGTGAGGCATTAAGTTGGACATTTGTGCAAATGTAGAAGTGCCCTTAGAGTGATCAGTCGAACATATGGCCTCGGCTTGCAGTGACAAGCACTTGTTTCTCGACACGTTAGCGCTGAGTTTAGACAGTGCTGAATAACAACCACAACCACGTGCAAACTTGTGAAGGGGGCAGAGGTCATCATTCTTTCATTCTGTCTAAAAAATTCTTAAGCTAGCATGCCAGTGCAAAATTAGAAACTAACGCAAATACACATAGCGTGCTATTTTGTGTCTGGCACACTCAGGTAGCTTTTCATTTAATAATTTTTTGCAATGTTCACTAACTCTTGGGTGATATAAATGGCCCCACAGGAAGCGGACAGCTACATTTCGCGGCACAGTCGCTGGAGTGCTGTCATCTGGTTGTCCACTCCTGTTTCGTTCCGGATCAGCTGAACTTGGAGAGAGTGGATGGTGGACGCTGACCTCAATGAAGCCCCCGTCGCCTGCTGATTTTGGTACCACATCAGTTTTCCAGGGGACAGTATTTCCTGGGTGGCAATAGCATGCACTACGAGGTTCTTCACGCATGCACACTTGTGGCTCCAATTTTAGGGTCGATTGTAGAGGGCTTTTTGAGATGCCCTGATAACTTAAGGTATTCAGGTGTGCAAGATAAAGAGCTTTTCTGCCGTTTATCGTACACCTCCCCTGCCTAACATGAAATAAAAGAAAGAACTCTCTTCAGAACTGCATATTCCATACCACTGTCGATAATTGAAACCTGAGAAAGAAAATTCAAACTGCAACAGTGGAATCAAACAATTGTGCTTGATGTAGACTCATTAGAGTGTTCATTCAATCAGAACATCAGCTTGCAATACACTGTTCTTTGTCGGAAAAAAGTTGCACCTTCGTGCAAAATTCGTCAACACATACCCTTTTTTGTTACATTTGCATTTTAATTATCTTTCTCACATGTCATTCATACCTCACCGCAGTGGCTAAGGCATTCGATTGCTGAGCACAAGAAGAACGCTAATTCGATTCCCAGCCACATTCCAATGGGGGCTGAATGCAAAAACACTTGCGAGGAGGCGGAAAACCATTTATTGAAAAAAGAAAGACAAGCAGGTGTCCTTCTGCTTGTGTGGGGAGGCACCCTCAGTCCAGGGCTCCCGCTGCTCTTGCTTTTCCGGGCCCACCGCACAAGTTGCTGCTGGTCACGAGGCACCGAGCTAGTCAGCACAGCTTCCCACTACTCGGGCGTCGGGTTGGGTGCTTGTGAGGCTGCCTTTACTTTGGGGCACGCCCATGTGGTATGGTATAGGGAGGCGTAGTCGTTACAAAGGGGACATCTGTACCAGTATAGTGTAGGATGTATTTCGTGTAGTCTGCTTAAATGGAGGTATGTGTTATTTTGTAATTTTCGCCATGCTACAGCATCTGCGCATGAGAGGGTCTTTTGTGGAGGTGGGTATTGTCATCTGTTCTATCTGTGGTGTTGTAATGTGGCATTGTATTGAGTAGCAAGCTTTGGGTGCGCATCCAAAGAGCCGGCGCAGCTGACATTGTCACCCGAAGGTCCATCGTCGTCACGAATCAGTTGAGCGTCTGCACTTCGCTGCTTTCGTTTGTCCCGCTGGCAAGGCCTTGCATGCCCTCCCCTCTGGTGTGCCTCTCGTGACGTCACATGAAGAGGCTCACTCGGCTGCTCAATCAGGTTCCAGTTTCATTTTTCCATTTTCTTGCTTATTTAAAATTAATGTCAAACTTGCAGAACAATTCTACTATCAGGCACCTTTCAGGGGGGTCTTCGGAACCTAAATATTTCATTACCTTGACATGGTAAAAAAATCACCGGAGTTGCCCTTTAAACAGGCCCTGAACCGCTTTTAATTGACGTCTAGAAATTCTCTTGACGTTAAATTAGACTACTTCAGAAATACTATGCCACAAAAGGTACAGTAGACTCCCTTTAAGACGAACTTGAAGGGACCATGAAAATTTTTTCGTTTTATCAGAAGAAGTATTGGAAACATTGCCAGGTGCATCCAAATATCTTACTTCAAAACGGTAAATGCAGTAGACGGGGGGGGGATAAGAAAAAGCATTTATTTAGCTGAACTTCATAGAGAACTGTTTTCAAGTGGTACTCTTGCTTGATTTCATCCAGTCCATGATGGATGTTTGGCGCTTCTGTGCTAATCGGCAAGCAGCCACAAATGATGTCATCTCGCCTAATGACATATAAAGTCCTTCCATGACTTCATGCTGCTGGAAAAAGTTCACTAGGGAGTTAAAGCAGGTATCTGTTACGTCACAGGTTATCGGTGCAGGCTCCGAGCTAGCGAAAGTACGGAGGAGCGCACAGCAAAGCAATGCAACCTAGAGGAAAGTCTAGGTGATGTCAAGCGAATTGGAGAAGGAGAAACAAGGTGAAGCGTCGCGAAGCAGGAAGGTAGGCAGAAGCGCATTGGGTTGACCTCCTCTGGCAGTTGCTACAGCTTTCGTTTGCGATATGGGCGTACCGGGTCCGTATCGGGATAACATCGTCCTCGCGCGCCGCACAATGTGTGTGCGAGTGAAAGTGAGCGCCGGTGAGCTGACGATGGCAGCTCTATCTCGCATGCGCTAAGGAGGAAAGGGGGAGGGGGAGCGCGCCGTCTTCCGTCACGCGCATGACACCGGGAAGGGAGGGGGTTGTTGTACTTCGGTCGTGGGGGCTTTATCTTGAACACGATCTGCTTTGGGGGCACAGTCTAGGTGGGCCGATGGCTCGTAGCTTTGTGTGCGCTGTGTTCTCGCCGCTCAGTTTGTGCTGAAGTGATAGAGAGCACGAGAGTCACTTCGCTCGCTGCTGCTGCAAAACGACAGCATTTTGACAGTGAGCGTCCGTGGTCATAGAGTGTGATGTGTTAGTTTAGTTAGTAGGCGAATGTTTGCAAGGGAGGTTCTACTCCGCTGGCAGCTGCATATGGCGTGGCCACGTGAGCCCTGTCTTGAATACGATCTGCGATGCGGACAGTCCAGGGGCACCGAGCGCCGATAGCTTTTTATCACATGCTCGTCATCCGCATTCACGAAGTGAAATGTCACTGTCTCTTAACGCGATAGCGTTAAGGCGCCTGTGTCGCAGAAAATCCTACGTCAGCGTCCCGCGTCGGACGTTTCTGCAAGAAGATTTTTGAACCACCCATACCCAGGCCCTCCATTTGACGCAAGGAATTTACTGAACTAATTGAATTTCTCAAGATAAAGTACGTGTAAAAATCGTAAAATACGACTTACACATAACCTACATACATGATAGCACTCAGATTGTAATTTGACTATACAAGAAAACAATTTTGTTACACGAAAACTCAAAGAAACCCCTTCATGCACATAAACCGGCCGCGGCGTCCTCCATTTTATGCACGCCGGTGCAATGGGTGTCTTCGGGGCCACGGAGTGACGTGCCCGGTTCCTTGCAATACCTCCAGCTGGCACTCACCTCCGCCGCATCACGGCCCACACAAGAGGCTGTGTTTCTACCACAAAGCTTGCCTTCGTGCATAGCGTTCGCAGCCAGCATTTCCCCGGTAAACACTACGGTTTCATACGCTCCAGTTGCCGGGAAGCATGAGAAGCAGTCAGGGATCTTTGAATGCTATCGTGTTCCACTCTTAAAGGCGAAGCTTAAGCGTCCTCCAAATTTTTTGTTTCCTCCTCTGTCCACGGGTGCTGTGCGCCGCAAGCCTCCAGTAGGGTGCCTTGATGCGCACGCCCCCGGGCATGGTGCATCGAGGCACCCTAGCCTCCAGGATCAGAAGCGGTGGCGGTCACTCCGAATGTTCGTCCTAACCGAAGAGCACATCTGAGTCGGTTCGTCTAAGCATTCTTTCTGTTTTTTTTTTTGCATTGAATCTTTGGAAAACCAAGCAAACATTCCCATGTTGTTCGTAAAAATGCAAGAATTCGTCTTAAACGAGTTTGTCTTAACGAGAGTTCACTGTACTTCAATGTATTCAGCACAAGCAGAATTATTGGCTCTCAAACATCACATTAGCAGTGCTTCCGTTCCTTCTTCAATTACTTGCACTGCAAAGGCTACGGCAAAGCAGGACGTGCCCACAATGCGACGTGCCCATAATGCTCCACCTACTGAGCATCACCGTGGCACACAGTTCAAATTTGGTTTTAATGTTCACATAGATGCCACTATTTCTCATTATTGTGCTTACGACATGCCAAACGCCTCTCAGTGAGCTGCAGGGCACTTGCCAGTCGACTAATTGTGGCACCCTGCGCCAGCCTCAGTGTCTACCCTATGTGGCAGACCACAACTACATGCAACTGTGGCGTGTATGCAACTGCAGTGCGTATGCAACTGCAGTGCGTATGCAACTGCAGCGCATAAGCACAGCATTTGCTTTGTGCACCACAGGGCTTGAGTGCCCACTCGCCCTCATATGCTCCAGCCTGGCTGTGCTAGGTGGTGCAGACTGGCTTTGTCCTGCACCAGCTTGACCGAAGGATAGTAGCCACATCAAACTTGCACCTTTTGAAGTGCTGTCAATAGCTCAATACGAAGCAAATTCTGCCAAGACTTCTAACCAGGAGGGGCCAGGAGTGAGCATGCGCTGGCAAGAGTGCGTGTGGTCTGACAAGTTTCGCATGGTTATAGGCTAGTTGAGTGTTCAAAACTAGTCGCAATTAAGCAGACCCGACAGTTACGGCACTAATAGGGTTGCCGAAGTTTAGTTCCTTCACGGGGGGCCGCGGCCGAGCATTAGCAGACCATAGTCGGCTTGTTCCGGACGTGCGTAATTATTATCGAAATTCGAAAGAAAGGTTTTGCTTACAGCCTGTTTATTAAACTACATCAATAAATATACACAGTAGCAGTAGGCAGAAGCGAACTGGCGCACTGACCCAAACACCCTTCTTGATTGATGTTAGCTATTGGCCAATAGCAGCTGCATCTTGGCTGAGATGTTCACAGCAGCATATACTATCTGTGGACTGTCTTTTCACCAAGCCCGAGGGGTGGTTCAGGACCCCTTTAAGGCCATCCAACAAAATTTCATTAGTTCACAATAGTACAGAGATTAGAATTATCGCCAGACCTTCGTCCAGCAGTGGGCATAAAATGGGATGACGATGAAGAGGAGCAGGAGGACATAAACGAGTACCATACCCCATAGATGTCATTGTCGTTCCTCTAGAATTGTGTTCTGTCAACGTGCTGTTTAGGTGAAGTCAACTGTTTGTCACTAAGAATTTGAAGTAGCTCCTATATATTTTTTGTTTTGTTTTTTCTTAATTCCCTGAGAAAGAATCCTCCGTGTTGAAAATGAACTCGGGCGACAGCCTTACAGTGTTCCTTTCAGCCCATGATGCTGCATTCAGACAAGAATCAATTGATCATAATTCAATTTGCTTCATTTCAGAGGGCCCTAACACATTGCTGGCAAAGTGCCGAAAGGCAAAGATGAATCCTGCAGCAGCGGTAGATGAGAATCCACCAGTTTTGGATGGCCCTCGCCGCCGTAATGTTGCAAACTCCCTGCAGGCAGCCATAAACCTCAAGGAGAAGCGGTCCCTGCTTACCAAGGTTAGAAAAGAAAAATGACTGGGAGAGGGAGGCGCACTAATTCATTGGTGAGGGATTGCTCAGAACTGTTCATAGCAATATGCACGCATGTTATTGTTGGCCAATTGGAAGTTACCTGCACATCTTTCTAAAGGTATTGCTCCCTCCATAGTATGACTAAACTGAAATGAATGGAACAAACCTGGGCTAGAGGCCCAAACCACTGACAAAAATGCAGGAATGTGTTTGCACACTTTCAAGGTCTGTACATTTTCACTTTTTCAGATAGTCACATCTAGTGCAGTTGAGTGCGAGGTATAAAAACATTTGAAGGCAACCTCATCATGTAATGACATTTGCAATGCATCCAGCACCTTTACCTCTTTAAAATTCTACTGCTTAGATCACATGTGGCTATTATTAGTCATTGAGAAGAAGGGAAACAGAGGGGCTCAATTTTTTTTTAATCACGACCAGATAAAGCCAAGGAAAGCATAGAGGTAAGTAGCTGTGGTTGATGTTGAAATGTATAATATAATGAAAATAAATAGAAATTAAAGTGGAGGGAAATATAACTTGTTGCCGGTGGGGACTGGACGCACAGCCTTCACATGGCACGTACGATGCATTACCAATTGTGCTACAGCGACGGCCGTCAATACGTCCACCAACTTGGGTATTTATGTGTATTAGATCTAGCCCTGGGAGTGTTAGCTACTGCCACTGAGAGCCATGGCAGGTGGATGCGGAACATACTAACTTGAGTAATCATAATAGTACGTCTTATAAACACTTCCAAACATTTGTATTTGCTAAGTGTGATCCTTTTACATGTGAGATGCGTGTGGTAGAGTTTCTACAAATTCGAAAATATATGTGCCGGTACTCCCGCGATCTTGTGTATCTCGGAGGAATTGGATACTTTAGCCATTCAACAGTTTTCAAAAAACATAGTCATCCACAGCTTATACAGGTGAAGTGCTACTAAGAGAATCTGTGTTCTCTTGGAACAAATTCATGATGCACAACCAGGCAACTGGCATCATGAACTCAACATTTAATACTGCAGTAATATTCTAAATGTTCTATTCAAGCACGGTCCAAACATATCCAACATTTTTATGTACTTTCCGGTAAAAGTGGTGACCAATTGGGTGCATGCTTTTCAGAATTTCGCTTTTCATCTGAACCTAGTTACACAACTTGTGTGGTTGGCATTGAATCACAGTACTATTAATTTATTTACAACTCACTTAAATGCTGTAAAATAAAGGTTCAGGTGAACTCTAAAGTTCAAGCATTTAGGTTCAGCATGGTGGAATTTTCGTTTGAGTTGAGAAATATCTTTTTGAGAAAAAGCCTCCAGGCAGAAAAATGTGATGCATATTTTATCTTCATTTATTCTTTTTTCACACAGCCTGCAGCAGACTCATCAAACTCAAGCACTCCCGAGAAGGTTTGCATCAAGACGGAGCCTGTAGACTCGTATGATGATACAACAGGTTCATCGTTCGACATGCACGACAGCCTGATGACGCCCGAGGACTTCCAGTAATATTTTTTAGACTTTCATATGTCATGCATTTTCTTTGCAAGCTCGTTTGTGGCAGCTTATAGTTGTTGGGTTTTTTTTTGTTGTCGTTTCCCACTTTTCTGAAACTGTGTATGATAACCTTTATATGCAAACTTTAATATGGTTTTGAAAGTGACTGCATGTGGGTAGCTTCTTGAAAAGCATTCATGTGAGATGGCTCCTCCACAGTGGAACCTTTTGTTTAGACAAGCCTACTTCATTGATTGTTTTTTTCCCAGTACAAAGAATGTTACCATGACTACACTAAGCATCATCATTATTAAATACTGTATATCATTGTGCCATGGCCACATTTCAAAATGCAGGCATAATTATTTTTAAGAAGTATTCCAGAAGTTACTATTCGTGCATAGGCTACACTCCCCTTCCTAGGCGTCAGCCCTGCAACATGAACACGTGCTATCGTCTCGCACTATCAACATTGTGAATAGAGGTTATCACGCTGTGTATGGGGCTTGTCTTGTGTCTGTTCGTTGCTTTTACAGTTGATAATCATTGGGAAGCACATCATCTTGGAGCACTGATGTCCTCCCAAAATTCGCATAATACGAATTTGAATGCCCTTACTTGTGCAGTGAGCATGTCACGTCTGTGTTATCGGAGCGTTACACAGTGCCGCTTGAGTAGTTCCCATGTGCTGCATGGCCACATGTGGTCCTGAGGGTTTACATTTCAAAGCTATCTGGTTTGATGACACTTGTGCCAAACTGTAGGTGGCCCTATTTAAAACGCTTGCCCACTGTTTTTTCTGTTTTGTTTGTGCAGTTGGAGTTCTGACCACGATCTCTTCGGTAGCGACCTATTCCGGCAAGATTTGCTTCATGTGCCCGAGCCTGCAAGTGATCCTGTAGACATTGTTTCTACGCCTTCCGGTGAGCTTGAAGACAAAAATGCCATTTTCTTGTGTTAACTGCGAAAGTAGAGAGTTGCATTTTGCTGTATTTTGCTGTTGTGCAAAGTTCTTTAGCTGCAGTTAATTTGCTGGTGATAAATTACTGTAGCGCAACTGTCAGCTGTGCTTGTGTCTGCTAAAACCTAGCCAGATAAATATTGGTTTACTCAAAATCCTGAATGCTAATTCGTAAATCTTCTGAGGTCATGCAATTTCTTATGGAAATATTTGCTGGATAATTTAAACAGTCGCATTTGTCATCTTGGGTTGAGCAAGGTTAAGCCTCAGCCTTTAGCCAACATTTCAGCAGGGAAACCTGTCGTCATCACAGCAAGAACAAGTCCCATTCCTGATTCCTGATGAAAATAACTCCCCTTATCAAAACGTTGGCCTCAGTCTAAGTGTGCATTCATACCAGTCATTGACAGGGGTTGCACGACTGACCACAATTGGTGACCGAGAAGTGAGTCGTGATGACCAATGTTCACACTAGCAAGTGCGACCTGCCCGTCACCACGCCGAAATGTGTCGCGATTGATGCTGTTCACGTCGGCTCGCACCACCATCGCTACGTAAAATAAGTGTCAACGTATACAGACATCCTTCTCCTTTGTCGCGGGTTAGTTGAGTCAGCTTACAGCTGCAGTTGCGAAATTGAAAAATCAAGCAACGAATAACTGACCCTTGACGATTCCTTTTCAACCAAACCAGCCATTTGCGACCAACTTGGCTGCCCAGTCTTTGTGGTTTGATAGTGTGAATGAACCCTGAGGTTTCTCTTGGTTTGACCACTGTTGGCTACTGCCAAGTCTCCACATTCCTGTGAACCTCAGTAGTGTCAGTAGTGTGCATATCATGCACCCATGCTTTCACAGATGGCCTCTTGCCAGTGAAAGTAGAGGTTGAAGATGATGAGATGCTGGACCTGGAAGATTTCAACGTCCAAGAAGCCGCTACCATGGATGCCAGCTACTTTGGCGTGAGGTCTCCCAAGGTTGAAGAGATTGTCGGCATCTTGCAGACCGATGGTGAGTACTAATTTTGGCTCTGGCAGCTCTTGGCGTGTATGACTACATTACACAACCTGCGTAGTTGCTTCAGATATCTGCACGGAGTTGTAGTACCGAAAGTCTGGCGAGTTGGCATTGCTTTATTCTCGAAACAGCGCGAGAAGATCGAACACGAAGACAAGACGTCAGTCATACCGGGCAGTATGTGGGTGTGCGCCTGAATAAACACAAGGATGCAGTAAAAAAAAAAAAAAAAAGAAAAAAAAAAAGGTAATGTCGCACTTAGGTGCGCATAGCCAAGAATGTGGCTATGTTGCTTTCTTTAACAACAACGTAATATTGTGTGGGCATCGCTATCAAAACATGAGAAAATAATTGAGGCTTAACATATAGACAAAGAAGCTGAGTTATGTGTGGCCGTGGTGGCCGCATTTCGATGGGGGCGAAATGCGAAAACACCCGTATACTTAGATTTAGGTACACGTTAAGGAACCCCAGGGGTCGAAATTTCCGGAGTCCTCGGCTACGCCATGCCTCATGATACGAAAGTGGTTTTGGCCCGTTAAACTCCATAATCTTTTTTTTTTTTTTTTTTTTAGTTATGTGTAAGCAAGCCAATTATCGCCCTGTCAAAGAAAGAAATGGCTCTAGAAGTATTGTAGCCTTAAAGCCACAGTGTTGTGTCTGTTTCTGTTGATGCTTCGTGCATTTGCTTTATTGTCACCAACATTGTGTATCACCCCATATGATAGGTTACTCTCATCAATAAAGATTCAGTTTATAGCCAGCGCCGCTGTCTTGTCTTTTCCGTCACCACGTCCAGTCTTTTCACATTGTTTCGAGATGAATCTGCATGAAAGTTGCCTAAATATTTCTTTGGTACTCATGATAGTAAAAAAGCACCGACAGTAGCGAAAAATAATTATCGTACAGTGAAACCTCGTTAAACCGTATTTGGCCGGAGCTCGGAAAAAGTATGTACTAAACGGTAGTACTGCTTAACCGAAATAGCATCGAGATCGCCCGCTTACCTGTCAAAAACGGAACTCAGAGAGAGTGCGATGAAAGGGGAAAAAAAACATGCAGTATTTATTCACTTCACGCAACAAAAGTGGTATTTTCGTTTGATGCCGTGGTGGCCTAGGACAACGACAGCGGCCTCAAACTTACTGAAGCTGCGTGCCAACTTTCCAGCCAGCCCCCTCTTCTCGGCAAACACTCGCATGGAAGATTGCTCGTTGGCGTTACGTATTCTCCGTGCACGCGCAGTAGTGCTGCAGAAGTCCCGGGGCACCTTTTTCATTGCCGGGTGCCGGAGTTTGGAATACTTTTCATTTGGAATAGAGTTACGTTATCGCACCCCTGTTCTCGTCGCGACGATTGCATTCATGAGGCTGACATAACGCACAGCTTCTGCCACTGTTGGGCCTGAATCGCCCGTGCCGTCGCTTTCCGTGTTGTCCTCCTCACTGTCGCTAGTCAGCACTTCGGCAACCACAGAGGCAACAATGGCGAAAAGTCGAACCTCGTAGCCGACATCTCTTTGTGGTCGCAGCAGCGCTGCCGAGCAACTTCGTCGCATTACAAATGCCACACACCATAGTCAAAAGCAGATCCCTGTCACGTGCCAGCGCCGACTTCTTCGTGTCACATTTGATAGCACGGACGATGTCTAATTTTTTCTTCTATGCTGAGCACCCGGCGTCTTTTTTTATCCAAGCTTCCGCATGACGTGAGTCCTCGCTAGCACGACGCCACAACGCTCTGTGGCACGGCGTCTAAATGATGTTGATGTTGATGTGGCTTCACGCACAAACGCACAGGGCGCTTGGAGGCCATTGTTCCGATCTCTGAGGCTTGTTGTTCTGCCGGGCCGCCCGATGGAGACAGTGCACCGCCGTGTTTGCGCGACGGAAAGTGGAAACGCTACGTTTTAACCGATGCGTGCGCAATAAGCGGGCATGGTTTATATGGATACAAAACACATTACGTTCAATGGCCGCTGAGTCAGGGATTTGACTTTACTACTTTAAAAACGAAACTACTGTTTAAGCGGGTATGGTTTAACCAGGTTTTACTGTACAAGGATATTTCTTTTAACCTAAACATCACATTTCAACCTTATACATCACAGTTACAGCCAAGCTGAGCTGTATATGTTTGACGAAGGTCTTCCTCGCCTGATGGCCTGTCTGCACTAGTCACTTCCATGTGAAAATATCTTCCTCCTCTCCCCCCCCCCATTTTTTTAGTTTTATAAGCTTTAGGCAACTCTTCCTCTGCTTATACCAAATGAAATGCTACAGTGTAACACAATTCCCAATGCAAGTTTGAAACCTTGCCTTAAAGAAAAGGCTCAGAAACATCCACCGAGACTGCTTCCACTCTTTTGCAGGTGAAGTGGCTGCAACTGAAGAGGTTGTGGCAGGCAACATTGATGACGACGACGGATCTGTGGCAAGCATCAAGGAGGAACCAGTGAGCGACTCGGAGAGCTGCTCAACAGAGACATCTCACTCACGTGCATCGGGGACCGCGAGAAAGCACAGGATGGACGAAAGAGGACGGCAGGCCACCATCAAAGAAGAAGCCTCACCCAAGAAGCCAAAGTAAGTCAGACAGTGCAACAATAGTACAGCATTAAAATGATGGTTCAAGGCTTATTTGAGGTAATGGTAAATGGGAGGCAGACCAGGCTAAGTTTGGCTCGCTATGGAGGCTCTTCATGAGAAGCTCCATAACGAGTCAAGTTTCTCTTTGACAGCATGTGGCCAGACCCATTCCTCGAATGACATTACCTCCTAAGGCCAGTACTTTTCCCAAAATGTCTCTATTCCTTTACACGACCACACCATGTGATGAACACTTGGAGTTAAAAGTTAACTCATTTGTGTATGCCTAGCATTGTCACTGCCAAAAGGTGACGACATTATTTTTCATGGAGCATCCTGCTCTGCCTGCATTTAAAAGGATGTGTGCACCTCGGGATAGCTCTTCAGCAAGAAGATCCAGGGAGATGTCACTGGGCTTTTGCTATCAGTTTATTTTCAGGGGTAACTAAAAGGCAAACATTAAAGGGCACTGAAACACCTGTTGAGCACAGTAACAAAACATTTCCGATCTTCGGATGATGCTGTTGTGAATACGCAAATCGCAGATTTTGCCACTGCATGCAGCAGCGAACCTACAACCTCGCACAGTAGATCACTTCCTCTCTCTCCTGCAGTTTGCGTGGCCCCCGTCTCTCTCTCTCTCTCTCTCTCTCTCTCTTTGTTTTACGCTTTATGTGGAATGAGCGATGGCGTTACAGCCGGCATGACAGCCCAGAGACGCCAACCAGTGGGCAATCATTTGTGACCGTGAATTGCAAGAAAAAAAAAAAGCTCGTGCACGTGTGTCCACCCTTCCGAACGTAAGATAGAAGGAAGCAGCAGCTGTTAATGCATTCCGCCCATCCTGTCGCTTCTCCGTTGCCAGATGCCAACCATGGAAGGCTAGCATAAGTGAACCGTATGCAAAAGAATTTAGAAAGGAGGAATAGGCAGGGCCTTGCTAATCAGTGCTGTCCCAGCTGAGAGGAAACAGTGTTGAGGTGGAATGGGAATGTAGACATAGTAAACATATCTAACATATCATATTGTCACGTGGTGGTGACGTTGAAGAACACAGTAGTAATAGTACTGTGAAAGACAAAACTAACTTTTATTGGGCGAACCTGTGCCCACAAAAACAGGCTACACTTATAGCACAACGATAGCGGCGAACATGGTCGGTGATCGTCGAAAATCTGACCAGCGGGTCAAGCGCGTCGGCTTTTATAGAGCAGTCGTCGAATGTTCCAGACTAATCGTTTGGACCCGCGTGCCTTCCACAAAGTTCTACACCATTCGCGCCACACGATGAAATCAGATAACACAACGTTCGGCGACAACAGATAGCCTGGTAGAAGTATCGATAACTTTCCAGAAACTTCGGATACATGCAGGCGCGTCCCGCGCTGTGCGATTACAGTTGTTAAGCGGCGAAACGTGGTCGCCCGATAAAGATAAGTACACGTGTCAATACCCCCCTCTTAAAAAGCATCGACCCGATGCTGCAAACCAACGAAGATAATAAACAAAAGCACTCGTAGCAAAGAAAAGAACAAAAATGACGAAGTTCGTCAGCGTCCGTAAAAGGGTTTAAGGCGCACCACGTGGACCACTTCAGATCGTGCGCGGCGCCGCTGTGAATGCGAAATGCCGTCTGGCACGACCTCATAGTCCAGAGCGCCAATACGTCGGATGACCTTGTAGGGTCCGAAATAGCGTCGGAGTAGTTTCTCACTGAGTCCTCGTCGGCGTATCGGGGTCCAGACCCAAACACGGTCGCCAGGCTGGTACTCGACGAAGCGTCGTCGGAGGTTGTAGTGTCGGCTGTCGGTCCTCTGCTGTCTCTTGATTCGCAGGCGGGCGAGCTGTCGGGCTTCTTCGGCGCGCTGGAGATAGCTAGTGACGTCGACATTCTCTTCGTCAGTTACGTGCGGCAGCATGGCGTCAAGCGTCGTCGTCGGGTTCCTGCCGTAAACCAGCTTAAACGGCGTGATCTGTGTTGTTTCTTGCACCGCCGTGTTGTACGCAAAGGTTACATACGGCAGGACCGCGTCCCACGTCTTGTGTTCGACGTCGACGTACATTGCTAGCATGTCGGCGAGGGTCTTGTTCAGGCGCTCCGTGAGACCATTCGTCTGCGGATGGTAGGCAGTTGTCCTCCTGTGGCTTGTCTGGCTGTACTGCAGAATGGATTGGGTGAGCTCTGCTGTAAAAGCCGTTCCTCTATCGGTGATGAGGACTTCTGGGGCACCATGTCGCAGCAGGATGTTCTCGACGAAAAATTTCGCCACTTCGGCTGCGCTGCCTTTTGGTAGAGCTTTAGTTTCAGCAAAACGGGTGAGATAGTCCGTCGCCACGACGATCCACTTATTCCCGGATGTTGATATCGGAAATGGCCCCAACAAATCCATCCCAATCTGCTGGAATGGTCAGCGAGGAGGTTCGATCGGCTGTAGTAATCCTGCTGGCCTTGTCGGTGGTGTCTTGCGTCGTTGACAGTCTCGGCATGTCTTGACGTAACGGGCGACGTCGGCGGTCAGACGCGGCCAATAATACCTTTCCTGTATTCTCGACAGCGTCCGGGAGAATCCGAGGTGCCCAGCGGTTGGATCGTCGTGTAGGGCGTGCAGTATTTCTGGACGCAGCGCTGACGGTACAACAAGAAGGTAGCTGGTGCGGACTGGTGAGAAGTTCTTCTTCACGAGCAGGTTGTTTTGTAGCGTGAACGAAGACAACCCGCGCTTAAATGCCCTAGGGACAACGTCGGTGTTCCCTTCCAAATACTCGACGAGATCTTTTAGCTCCGGGTCGGCTCGTTGCTGTTTAGTGAAGTCTTCCGCGCTTATTATCCCAAGGAAGGCGTCGTCGTCCTCGTCGTATTGCGGCGGGGGATCAATGGGGGCGCGCGATAAGCAGTCGGCGTCGGAGTGTTTTCTTCCGGACTTGTATATTACCGTGACGTCATATTCTTGTAGTCTGAGGCTCCACCGCGCCAGCCGTCCTGAAGGGTCCTTTAAGTTAGCTAGCCAACACAATGCGTGATGGTCACTGACGACTTTGAATGGCCTGCCATAGAGGTAAGGACGGAATTTAGCTGTAGCCCAAATGATGGCGAGGCATTCCTTTTCAGTCGTAGAATAGTTGCTTTCCGCTTTTGACAGCGACCGGCTAGCATACGATATCACCCTTTCAAGTCCTTCTTTCCTCTGGACTAGGACGGCACCGAGGCCCAGGCTACTGGCGTCAGTGTGGATTTCGGTATCGGCGTCCTCGTCGAAGTGTGCAAGTACCGGCGGCGACTGCATGCGTCGTTTGAGTTCTTCAAATGCCTTGGCCTGCGGCGTTTCCCACTTGAACACGACATCACATTTGGTTAGATGTGTTAGCGGCTCCGCGATGCGTGAAAAGTCCTTGACAAAGCGCCTATAGTAGGCACACATGCCAAGGAATCTGCGCACTGCCTTCTTGTCGGTTGGCTGCGGGAACTTTGTGATGGCAGCTGTCTTCTGTGGGTCGGGGCGTACTCCTGATTTGCTAATCACGTGGCCTAGGAACAAAAGCTCATCGTAAGCGAAACGGCACTTTTCCGGCTTCAGAGTGAGCCCTGATGACTTGATGGCTTCTAACACTGTCGCAAGCCGCCTAAGGTGATCGTCGAAATTTGCGGCGAAGACAACGACGTCATCCAGGTAAACAAGGCACGTCTGCCACTTCAGTCCGGCTAACACCGTGTCCATGACGCGCTGAAACGTTGCAGGCGCCGAGCACAGTCCGAATGGCATGACCTTGAACTCGTAGAGGCCGTCTGGCGTGATGAAGGCAGTCTTTTCGCGATCTCTCTCGTCGACTTCTATTTGCCAGTAGCCAGACTTGAGGTCCATCGACGAGAAGTGTTTAGCGTTGCAGAGCCGATCCAATGCGTCGTCTATCCGTGGAAGGGGGTACACATCCTTCTTCGTGATCTTGTTCAGTCGACGATAATCGACGCAGAAGCGTAGGGTTCCGTCCTTTTTCTTTACCAGGACTACAGGAGAAGCCCACGGGCTTTTCGACGGCTGGATGATGTCGTCGCGCAGCATTTCGTCGACTTGTTCCCTAATAGCTTCACGTTCTCGCGTCGAAACTCGGTAAGGGCTCTGGCGGAGTGGTCGAGCGCTCTCTTCGGTTATTATGCGATGCTTTGCAACTGGTGTTTGTCGAATCCTCGATGACATCAAAAAGCAGTCTTTGTATCGTCGGAGAAGACTTCTGATCTGTTGCTGCTTACTCATAGGAAGACTTGGATTCACGTCGAAGTCTGGTTCAGGGACAATGCTCATCGGGGTAGACGCGGCTGAATCCGAGAGGACAAAGGCATTGCTGGTTTCCACAATTTCCTCGATGTATGCGATTGTCGTGCCCTTGTTGATGTGCTTGAACTCGTCGAAAATCTGACCAGCGGGTCAAGCGCGTCGGCTTTTATAGAGCAGTCGTCGAATGTTCCAGACTAATCGTTTGGACCCGCGTGCCTTCCACAAAGTTCTACACCATTCGCGCCACACGATGAAATCAGATAACACAACGTTCGGCGACAACAGACAGCCGGGTAGAAGTATCGATAACTTTCCAGAAACTTCGGATACATGCAGGCACGTCCCGCGCTGTGCGATTACAGTTGTTAAACGGCGAAACGTGGTCGCCCGATAAAGATAAGTACACGTGTCAATATCAACATTACATATCTAGATATGTAAACATATCTCCATTCGTATTAAGTATTTAAAAAAAAATTACTCCAGTATTATAAGTCCTTGAAAGGTACCTCATTTATTCCAGCGTGTTGCTCAGGTTTCAAGGGTAGTGCTGTTAGAGCTACTCTGAAGGAGTAGTGACGAAAAGAAATTTTTGTTCCACTTATCATGCCTTTTTAAGTGGCTGTCGAGTCCATAATTACAGTATGAGGCCTCAATTCCTCCAAGAGCACCGCAACTTATTAATAACAGCACCTTTTGTACAACCCGTTGGAAACGCTTGTCAAGTGCAGCGCAGGTTCGGGCATGAAAAAGGACACTCATCTCGTTAGCAAAAGTGGAGATGGCAGAGTGTGCTTGTTGAAGGCCATACAATGGCCGTCTCACCAAAAGCTTCCTTACAGGCCCTTTCTCTTTGAAATGCTGCAGGACATGCTCTCCCCTCTTGTCTCACCAAGTGCTCAATAGACTCTGCACAGCTATAGTTTGTGTGTACAGGTGCCGACAAAAGTGGTATACTCCACGCAGCGGGAGCCGGAGCAACAGCAAACTGCATCGCAACGCCATCTACAGGCAGCATCTGGGATCATGTCTGCCGATAATAAAGGGCACCCATTGGCTGTCTCGATCCCAGAGATGGCGTCACGATGCAGCGTGCCGCTGCTCTGGCTCCCGCTGCGTGGACTGCGTGGAGTATACCACTTTTGTCGGTGCCTGTACATGTCAGTGGTATCTAGTGCAACAAGACCATCACAACAGGTTACAGTGACCTGGTGGGTTGCCTTTTTCACAGCTGAAGCCACGCTTCTCATGGCGCACATTTTGAACTTGTTGCGTTAAAATGTAACATAATTAATTATTGGTTGGACTTGGGGAATTCAGGCTTCATAGCGTAACTACTGGATAACAGGTACATATACAATAAAGCAACAAAGAAGAGACAATAATTTTCTGTCAGTACTTCCTTTAATTCAAGCTGGACCAGTACACTGCGTCTCTGGGAATGCCTCTGCAAATTTTCCGTGCCGAGTGGCAACTCAGTCATGGCGGAGATCACAATCAAGAAAGACTATTTTCTTTCTAAACTTAAAATTGCCTGCATAGATATGCAAATCATGCATAGATATGCAAATCATGCATAGATATGCTCACAAAATGGCCAATAGGCAACAGCCTACAAAGTTCGCCACCAAGTGGAAAGCAAAAGCTAACACAAGCCTAACAAGTGAGTTGCTGCTGTTTCTGTTATCCGCCATGCAGGTGTGTCCCCATGAGCATCTACGAGGAGCACCAACTGCTGAGCCAGATAGAGAAGTATGCCCTGAAAGTTCCTCTTCCCCCCGAAGCACAGAGGCTTAGAAGGAAGCTCCTTGTCAGGCAGGTAAGTGTGCAAGAAAACTCAAATTTTCTGTTAATACTGTAGATCCCATCAAGGCTCATAACAGGAAGGACATGTACATGGGTAATCTTAAAACACAAATTATGGGGTTTTACGTGCTACAACCACAATCTGAGTTTGAAGCACACCGTAGTGGAGGACACCGGATTAATGTTGACCATCTGTAGTTCTTTAACTTAAAACACAACATGTAACATGTCAATGTGTGCGAATGTAATTACACAAAATAGACAAACTACTTGCTTCCTATGAAATATTTCCTCTGAGGGTTGCCAGCTGATTAAATGCACTATAAACACGAATCCAATGGTCTTTAGTAAGTATATCAATAAATTATAAAACACATGCCGCTTTTACTATAAACAGTGCTCTATTAACCCCACAAAACCCGACAGAAATCCACACTAGGACAGGTTGATTGATTAATTAATCAATTAAAGCTTTAATTAGAACAATTTTTGGCACCAGCATTGAACCCCCTCTTGCTAATAGTAAGGAAGGGAACGAGTACTGACTGCCACCATACATATGCATTGCGCAATTGAAGCAAAATCTATTAACTGTTTAGTTTTATTATTCCTCGTTGTGTGCTCTAGCCAAAAATTAAAGGAGAAATCGCCAAAGACATCTTACTTTCCTTTGGTGCCTAAACAAAATAGGAGGTGTGGCGCAGAACAAAAACAGACATCGCCCCCTTCGACTTTTTGACCGAGAGAGCTGACGACTTGATAAATTAAAGCGAGCCTGAACTCGTCAAGACACTTGTAAATTTTATGTGTTCCTGTGTTTTAAATTTCCAGCAAGGTGCAAGCATGAATGACTGTAGGAGTATGAAGGGAAACCTCGCAGGAAAGTTTGAATTCAAAGTAAATGTGAGGCGGGGGGGAGTTGACTGGGTTAGACATGCTTGAATGTCCATTTTCGCAGAGTTTCATTGAAGTAATAATAAGGGCAACCATCGATTTTTCTTCTTCGAAGTGTATTATGTATCATGACAAACACTGGCTTTGACTTTTTTCACTTACGTGTGTAAATCCAATTATTTGAATAATTATTCAATTAAAGGGTATTGATTCTATACCCTTTATACCCATAATCTATACCAAGGAAAATTAAAACAATTCCTTCAACTTTATGTCTGGGCATGAAGAGTACATTTTTACCAGCAAAACAATGAAAGTTTACTAGAGTATAATAAATTAATTAGCATAGTAATTACTTAATTAGTAATCACTTTGCTGAACTATCCACAACTGACACTTGCTCCAGCGTATCAAAAGCACTATGATGGGCGTTGCATGTCACACGCTTGAATGCATATTTTGAGCTGTCAAACAACTCGGTGCAGCAGAAATGAAATTTTGGGCTTTCCAGGCTTAAGCAAGACAGTGTTAACATTGAGTACAGTTGTCAACCACTATCTATTTTTCTGGACTACAGATTGATTTAAGATTGGAAAGACAATTGGAAATTGCTTTTCCAGAGATATCAGACAGGCAGTACATGCAGTCTGTACTTCCCCATGAGTGAATGAATCAGAAAAGGTAATCAACCTAAGAAACTATAGTTGTGTTGACACGTTCTACCTTGTATATAAATGATAATTAGCAGTGGCGTTTCTGGTACTCCAGGCCATTAGAATTCTGAAATCTCTACTTGTTTTGGTACCGTGTTAGTCTTTTTATTTCTCCATCTTTTTTTAGATCAAGCGAGCACGGAATCTTCCAGTTTTTGACCTTGACGCCCTAGTGGGGCAGCTTTCACATCGGCCAGACAAAGATTTGCAACAGGTAAGATGTCAAGAAGAGGTGTTATTGCTTCCATGTCACTTTGTTTGTACTATGTAAGTCATTTGGAATGGAAACACTGCAAACAGTGGGACAACGAAGAGACACAGCGCTGTGTCTATGCCTCTTTCTTGTCCAGTTCTTTGCACTGTCTTCATTTCAAGTATACCATGAACCAACTAGCCCAACAGCAAACTCTCCTGTGTAAGCCTTGTTGACAACATAGAGCGTATGCAAAAGGAAGTATTTCATAATTCACTAGATTAAAAAAAAAAAAGTTTCAGTTGTCTTTTACCACTTTGCAGGTTTCTGCAGAATTCATCTCGGTAGAGGGCATGTTTTTGTGCAGAAACATTCCTTTATTGTGCAATGAACAATCTAGATGGTGAACAGAGTAAAAAGAAACTCATAGGATGGTTACGACTTTACAACACGAATGTTTAAGCGTTAACTATGGTGTGGACCAGGCATTTTCGCTCCTGATCTTGAGCTCACTGAATCGCCTCGGCATCTGTAGGTCCTGCTTCTTCCTTGACAGTTGAGTGCAAAGGATGGTTTACAACATTCTCGTTTAAACTTCTATGCCCCTCTCTGATGCTCAGCGCTTACCAACCTTCAAAGCATACACTGGCGCAACCAAAAGCGCTATGACAATGACAGCATGAGGACAATGGGATGATGACGATGGAACGACCACAATGACGGTATGACACAAGTGTATGACCACAGTTGCTTAAAATCGGTGTCATAATTACGACTGAATGATGACAGCATGATTGCGATAAAATTATGTCGATGGAACAACAAAGGTGGTATGATGAAGACATTGTGACAACATTGAGATGATGATGACTGTATGACAATGATGGTATGACAAAGACACACAACAACTCTATGGCGATAATTGGGAGGTGCCGTGGCGATGATGGTGACAGCAAGACGATGATGACATGCCCACTGGCATGACTACATACCCAGCAGCACATACCCATGGGAAATGTAGACTGCATTATCTCCTGGATCGGCCCCCACTGCAGAAAGCGTGAACGGCACCAATAGCACAAGACTGCAACCAGCGAAGAAAAGCTAAGGCTTTAATGAATGGTGAATACAGCTATGATAGTACAGAACAAACGAGTACAAAGAACAAAGTAGTAGTGTACACGTACAAGTCACCTGCAGCCACAGTACAGTGGACAAGTGCAAAAAGATAATTAAGTGAACCTGGACTACAGTCAGGAAAGTTAAAGTTTGCACACCGTCGCATAACCAAAATGTCTAGTCTGTGTAGAATAAGGGAGCTGTACAAGTTTTGCCAATGGCGTAGACACTCATGGGGAGGCTCTAGCCAGTAAAACAGACTTCCAACCAGTTATCAACATGCTAGTTGATAGTTTCTGGTGTTAAGAAAAGGTTAATGACAATAAGTAAAGTAATTATCTCACAAATGAAGTAAACTTGTTCATGTAGGTAATTTATTTAGGATAAGCATTGAACAACCTTCATATACCTGTAGCAGCTATAGAAGTTCAGTCAGGTATATACATAGTTTAGTTTCTTGGACTATGGACACATTGTCAGCTGAAAGAACCAATGACAGGTCTGCCATGAAAGATCACCTGATATCCAGAGAGGTTACACATTTTTTTTGGCATTGTACATTACAAGGCAATGCAGCTTCAAGATATCACTTGAAAGTGTCTTTGCACAGCGCTTGCTTAAACATGACATGGTAGTGGACGGCTCTGCATTTATTTTTAGCTACCTGGTGTTTTACACATGCGACAATCTCCATATTGACTCATATATTCGCCGACTCATATACTCGTGCTGTGTGCCAGAATGACATAGCAGTCACTGAGCAACTGTGGTAGGTGGAGCTACTAACAACATGCAATAGAGCACATAACCCTGAACAAAAAGAATGGGGAAAGTGTGGGTGTGCTGGTACTTGAGTTTCGATGTTAGTAGCAGGAGGCTAAGGTGACAAAAGACGAACACGTTGCATCTTGTGTTGTGTTTTGTCCTTTTGTCATTGTGTCACTACGAAAATTGAGGAAAAATCATTTTTGTTACCGCATGCCAGGAAAAGTTAGCTATAACACTCTCTTTTTGCAACTAAGGTAGGCACTTAGGGCCAGTGTGACTGCCTGATATAGAGACATGTACAAAAAGAAAAAGACAACAGAAGTGATTTTAGTCTACTGTGGGCCAGCTTCTTATCCACGCCTTATTTCATCCACAGAATGGTCCCCACTCTTAAACTATGCTGTTTTTAATGAGCCTAGTGCACCAACTTTAGCAAGTCAAGCAGCAAATCATCTGCTGTGTGTGGTGGCAAGATCATTAAATCAGTGTTCTCTCATTGGTACAGGAAGTTCACCAGCCCAGGCGGAACACGAAAGACGTGTTGGACAGATTTCAGGTGAGTGCCGTAATTCACATAGTGCTCACACTCTTCATCTTCACTCAATATGAGAACAAGAAAACAGTAACAAAAACTTAAGAAGCACTGCCACATGCTTTGCACATTTTCGCCATGTATACTCCGTCTGGCCATGGGTGTTCATATTTGTGCCTGCTGCATTGCACTTACATTGAGGGTGCGTGCCGCAAGCTGTTTGAGAAATTGTAAAGCTGTACTTGCTTTTCTTTGCATTTGCCTTGCGAGTACTGTGCAACCATGCAATGTCTCTGATGTTTTGCCAGCTGCTAAAGAATGCAAAGCTAACTGCATTCGGCAACTTTTGTGATCATTGTTAGCGTTTCGAAATTAAGAACTGCAAGCTGGCACAGCGTGCTTAGTGTGTTGTAAAGTTTTGAGACACCAAGTCTGCCCGCTCAGTATGCTACATTCTTACATGCAAAACAGTGCTAAGACGAGACAACACAGAATGAAGATGCCTAGGCTAATCTTTGCACTCTTGTTGCATTTTCAGGGTTGGGTGGTCTGCTTCATAAGCTGTGCTGTGTGATTCTTTCCATGCATCCTGCTTGCTACTGAAGTTGCTCAGTTGATGTTCAGGCCTCTTTATATTGGGTGTGTGCCACAATACAGTGTCTGAGCTCTCGTGAGAAAAACGGCAAGCTGTGCTAGCTGGTATGGGTTCGCATAAATACAATAGTCCAGAATACATCATCGAAGTTTGAAAATGCTCAACAGCGCTAAAAAAATGCACACACTGAATAAAGGAGCACAGACACATATTTTTGATGTTGTAGAAACCCTATACCACACACTTTTTTTGCATGTAAAAGGATGCAGTAAATGAGTACAAAGAACGGAAAACGTAACATGCTTACTGTTTGAATTTAGTACCAAGTTTTGTTTCAAAATGCTGTGCTTGTGTCACCAACATTATCATGACATCATGTAGCGTAAGGCTATATGATACTGCTAACAAAAAAGGAAAGAAAAAGTATGGTGCAGGTTTCTTCTCTTTGTGCTCACATTTTGCAGATACAGTGATCACAGAAATGAAATGAGCTCTTGGATTATGACGCATTAACATTCTGTGTACCAAAACTGGTTGATAAAAACAAGTATTTTAGTAAATTATTCAGAGCACACTGATGCTCGCAGTATTTCTGCTGAGGCTTAGAGAGCTAAGACTTTCATTTAACACAAGAACAATTACAAATAAAAAGAATTTTGTACCAGTACTTCCTCAACCTGCAGCTCTGCTTACATGCAGAGAACAAGAAAACTGGGATAAATTGGTTGTGCTTGCTACATGCGTGCAGGTACACACACTTGCAGCCAGGTGAAGCATTCGAAGGATGGCTGCCACGTGCATGATCTAATGTTCTTATCTCGAACGCCTCGATTGTTTCTTTGGATAGCCGCTCTCTATGCTGAAAGGAATCGAGGTGTTGTTTAACCTGCATCTTTCATTGTCCAGGTGACTATAGGAACTGCTCGCATGGTGGGAGTCCCAAATCACGTGTCATTCGTGACGCGCATACTTGGTCTTGAAGAGGAACAGTTGGAGTGCATAGCCAGCCCGTACACTCAGAGGTAAGCAGTGTAAGATGCAAAAGTCGGCACTTGTAACAACCACTCTCTTGATAGCACTTTCCCGTAAGCAAATGAGGCCACTTGTGTAACTTCTCAAAAAGTTTTGTCGCCGTGGCTCGAGCTTGTCTTGGCAACACCGCTTACACAAGTGCAAGCCCTCGTGAGAGTATGTTCGCAGTGTGCTCCCATTCGCCCACTCAGAAGTGACATTACGCAGTGGCGTTTTGAACACTGCAGGACTGCGAAGCTTTTCCACTGGACACTCCAGCAGAATTCAAGTACTAGTTGTTTCTGTACACTTTTGAGAGTGCTTTTTCTTAAAGGGATTCTAAAAAGGAAAATTAGTTTCACCTTTCTTATTACATTACACCCTTCTAAATTACCAACAAAAGCCACTCTTACCCTGAGATAGGGCTTGGTAAGGCAAGAAAAGACGCAGAAACAAAAGATGGGTGGGGATGCCACGAAGCTCACACACCAGCTCTCCACGACGACAAGGTTTTGACAGCACCTGCTTAGCCCTAGTCAATTTTTCATAGGTAAAGATGGATTACATTGTATTCTAAGGGAACCAAAGACTGAACTTTGCGAGTACGTATCAAGAATGTTTATTGAGCTGCAATGGCCGAAATATGAAAAATTATTTTGAAATATGCGACATTGCACTGGCATACTGGAGCTGGGGTTTCAACGTGAAATTACCATGAAATAATTAAAAGAGTACTTTATGAGTACAATATTTTTTTCCACCTAAGTAGGTTCCATAGCACAAGTCCAGTCCAGTTATCTGCTTTCATTGTATCACTTTAATGCTTAAGTACAGCAGAATCTCATTCTTAAGTTTTGAGAAAAGAATGTACTAACGCACTAACGTGCCAACATATTAATGAGATTCTGACATGCATCGAACTGGCGGGGCTTGAGCAACCCACGACACACGTCATTTTCCTATTGCATAGTGTTTTAAGACGACAACGTGAAACTGAAGCGGAATCAAGCTAGCACTCAGTGCTGGAATACAATGCCGCCAGATGCTCACTTCACGTAACCTGCAGCAGGGAACGGCGGCATGTTTTGGTTACCACCTATTAAAGCCGTGCAGTATGCTTCCAATGGTGCTAGGCTACATGCACTGTGAAACAGATAGGTGAAGATGCTTATTGCAATATGATCGGCGGCCATAGCTGTGAATGCAACCTCCTACGATCCAAGAGGAGATTTGTTAGCACTACCAAAAAAAGAAAACTGAGTGTGTGCCGTATTTTGTCACGTGACATGGGTGGGTGAGTACTGTGGAGAAGTTGCCATGGTAGGTACTTACTGCTCTGTCGCACATGCCTCACTTCTTTTCTTGCTCGCATGGCATCTAGCGGCTGGAAAACGTATCATGCGATCTCAGTTTGGCAATGTGCTGATGATCGGTGCCGAAAGGTCGCGTTTTTCAGGAATGTATGAACCAAGAAAAAGGAAGTGTAACTGTATTGCGTCATTTCTTGTGTTCTCGATTACTAACGTTGGTGCCGGGAAATCGTATGTAACAGAATCGTATCAACGAGGTTTCACTGTATACCGCTCTTGGGGTACCTGTGATATTCCATTGTGTTTGTATTGTGGGGCTTTGCTGATTATTACATCACATATGGACACCAAAAATAAATATAGAACACCACTTTCCCAGCACAGTAACAAGGAAAAAAAGTAATAGGTAACATATCAATATTTTACGATCAGCACTGTATTTTCACCCAGATGTGCCATTTCGAGCAATTTTTAGCAAGTAATAGGCAATGTCATCAGTCAATGACACATCCAAAAGATGTTCAAGTTGGTCACAACACTGGGTGTACATCAGCCAATTAATTTCTGCAGGTTGGCACTTGAAGCACGATGAGAGTTCCAGGTGTAAGTTTGGAATAGGTATGAATAGGTATGAATATGTATGATTTAGGTATGCCCAATAACATCTCTTCTTACACGCAAATTTTTGCCAGTGATTGTATAACATGCTGACCGATTGCCAGCTTTGAAAACCACTTTATTCTTCAAGGTAACCTTCAGCGCATTAGCGACTGGTGCAATGCCTGGCAAATGATACTTAATTCATCTAAATGCAAGGTAATGACTCGCACACAAACGCTTTAACTCAAATTTTTCTTACTATATAAATTTCGATCTAGTGTCTGACTCTTGAATGTACAAATATCTAGTCATTAATCTCACACCAAATCTTCCCTGGGCCTCTCATGTAACAACCATATGTGCTACTGCTTCAAAAGCGCTAGGGTAAATTCGTCGCAACCTACGTAAATCCCCACGTAACATCCGAAAATTAGCCTTTCTGACTTTCGTCCATCTGCAGCTCGAGTTCGCATAACCGATATTGTTTCCTCATCATGAGTACTTATTCTGCATATTAGAAGCCATCCAAAACTGAGCTAGTTGATTCATTTCCTGCAATTACTATAGGCAGTCAAGCATAACTCTAATGAAACTTGACCTTTCACTTTATCCATTAAGCAGTCGTCGTGACGTGGCGTTGCTGTCCTTGCTCCATAAATGTGTTCATCAAATGAAGTCATCATCCTTGCTGCTGGAGCGTGCAAGTTGCACATCGCAACGACTGCATAATGATTTAAGCTTCGCTCGTACATGTATCTACGGAAACACGGATGCGTTTGTCAGCTTTGCCACGAGCCACCACCCGCTTGTGGAATTCCCTTCCTGACAGCACTGTCATGCAAACAGACAGAGATAAATTTAGGCAACTCCTGAACATGCAGCTTCTGCCCTAAAAATGTGTCATTCTATATATCTATGTAATGTCAGGCTGATTTTTTTTTCTCTCTCTCTCTCTCTTTCATGCTTTAAACTACACTTTTTCTTACACAATGTTTGATTACGCCTGCAAGCAGTGTGGATGTCAAAATTTATTTAATGTTTTGTTTGCTACCGCATCTTCTTCATCCATAATCCTGTTTTGTAATGATGATTTCTACTCATCTTTGCTGTATTCACATGTACAACTGTATTGCAATGGTGCCCCCCCCTTACTCAATGCTCCTCATGGGACCTATAAGGTATCTTGAAATAAATAAATAAATAACTTTAGCTTACATCGACTGCATGGTGTATTTGCTTCCAGGACACTGAAGCCATTCATCTTCAGGGACTTTGAAGCGAGGCCACTGAGGCTGAAACTTCTGGAAGAAATACTGTCCCACAAGCTCAATGCGAGGCAAGTCACAAGCAAAGAGAAAAAAATCCCATTGAAGTTGTAGCCATGCATGTGCACTAGCCATTTCATTTTGGAATTACCTTGACGGGCTGGTTTACTGAAAGAAAGCATGCAGTGGTTCTTCAATTGTGAGTCGTGAAAAGAATCTCACAATTTGTTTTTTGTGGGAAAGAAATGTACCCATGATGATTCCAACAGGTCAGCAAAGGGTCTTCTGTAGTTATCTTTTTTTTTTTTTAACAGCGGCTTACTGGTGCCATGTGAGCAGTGCCAAATTAAAAACGTCTTTGAGAGTGTCGTTAACGCACTTTCATGTAATTGGTGTGATCGTACAGAAGTGGCACAGTGACTTGCTGGCTATGGGCCATCCAAGCCAAGCCGTTTCCGAAACATGTACGTGTGCCTGGAATGTGCTGTTTCAAGTTGCTATGGCTTCCTATGTGACATTTTTGCTACCAGAATATACATGCTTTTAGCAGCGAGTCAACAAATGCTTGCCTCGCTGCAAATTATTTTGTGGATCTTAGAGTATTGGTTTCGTTATGGAAGTAAATGCTCATTGAAATAAAATAAGGCTAGCCAGATTTTATATTTACTTCATGATATGCAATAATTTGTTACGTCTGGAAGTCGTTATATCAAGATACAACTGTAATAGGCAAGAATGTTCAACTTCGTCTCCAAAGCACAAAAAACAAGTGCTGCATTCACACGATCTGTGGTCATGTGATGTCTCACCCAATAGTATCTTACGTTCTTCTTTTATTTTTCATTTGTGCAACAGGTTCAGGGAGGAGTCTGTGACACAATCTGCAGAACGCCATCCCATCGACTTCTGCTACGTACGCCCACAACACATACCTGTTGTCAACGCCATGTGCCGAACCTTTTTTTGGCCTGGAATTGACTGTAAGATTTCCACTGTATCTGTGAGAACAGTTATTGCCATAATGCATGCAGAAAGCTGTCTCTTTTGATGTCAACATACACAATTTTCCTTATTGGAGGGAATTGAAACATGCCTTTACTTGGCACAGCACTAATATAGGAGAATGGGAATAGTAATTTTTGGGATCAAATGAAACACAAAACCAACAGTGAGCAAAGCAAATCTAGCCGAGTAATGAACAGCCTTTTTCACTATACAAAACAATATTCACATTCTTGTATATCCACAACATTAGCAAATACTGTCAGTCATTTTATCAAACATAACGAAGCAGGGTTTATTAAATATGTATGGAGCTCTGAGAATAAATGAGCAGTTTGTTCATATAGTCGGGACTCTTCAGAGTAAACTGCAGTCAAACCTCGATATAAGGAAATTGCACTTTCAGCAAAAAACTTCTCTAAATCGCGAATTTCGTTAATTAGAAGTTTTAATGTTTCAGTAGCAAAAACAACTTCACAAATTCCCTGAGAATTCCTGGTAAATAGTATGTTGTTAGCAGTAAACAAATTGCGTGAAGGTCGGGCCATAATAGTGCAATTATGAGCGCATGCAGGGAAGAAAGGTTACCTCCAAGATACGGCATGTGGCCCGTGTATGCACAGGCACAAAGAGGAGACGTGCATGCTACAAACAGAGGGCACATAAGCCCACATGCCTGCCCCCCTACCCCCCTCCCTTAACGCATTCTTGATTCACGTTACCGCACGTTCACTCCTTCTGCATCCCCTTAGCGCAAAAGGAATCGTTAGCTCTCGTGTTACTCCGCGCCCTGCAAGAAATTGTTTATCAACGCGACGAATGGCGCAGCGGTGCCCAGCCCACAGTGTCCCAATGCGTGCACTTTGACGGCGTTTTTGCTGCTCAAAATTTTTTTTCCTGTAGGCCGCTTGAAATAATTTGCCTCAGCCGACATTTTTATACATTTTTGCTAGATATACTGGCTATACAGGCTCCAAGTACATCCTTGAACTGGCTGAAAACTTCATTAAATGAAAACTGTGTCACGAAATTACTTCGTTAAATCGCAGAAAAAAGATAATGCATGGTTTCCAATGGAACCAAGATCAGGAAATTAAAATAGGTCATTACATCACAAATTCAGTTAAATCGAGGTTTGACTGCACATGGTCAAGCATTATCAGAACGTTGTTTTAAAAGGCAGTCCTGTGGGCCAGTTAAGCACCTGTACATACTATCCAGACTAAATTAGGAATGCGTGTTGTCTGTGGCTATAGCAGAGTGCACTCTAGTGCATACGGCCTAAGTTATCTTTGTCCGAATCCTCATCCTCCCTTCACATTTTTGCAGTGTCGGAAAGCCTCCAGTACCCAGATTTCAGCTGTGTCGCCATGTACAGGTAAGCATTACTATAGGTGCTGCCCTGATAGGCACCTCTACCACAACAACTTTAAATCAATTGCCATATTTAATTATGTACCTCAACATAACACAAGGGCTCTAAGTTTTTGAGGTCTCAAATATGTATGTATGCAGTAGAACCACATTGTGTTCCCCAATTTGTACAACTGGTCTAAGGACACTCAAGATACCCCGTTCGGATCATGCACTTCAGCTGTTCTTTTCTTTTTAACCAAAATGTACTTTCTTATCTCCACTCTTTTTGTATATGCGTCAACAATGACATTCTATAGCTAGCTTTCAGCAGACGTCAGGGACGTGGCTTTTCGCCGTCCTGGTTTACCGTCATGGCGGCTGCGATGATGTCGGTGCAGAATATCCACTGCCACCTCATTGCGATAGAGGCCCGACCAGAATGCTGCTGGCACCTGTGCCAGAGCCATTAGAAAACACCCGTGTGATGTGCTTGCACCACAAGAAATGCATCCCGTCATGCTCCCGTGTTTCTTGTTTATGCAGCCTCTCGTGGCTACGATGACATCAATGCAAACTGTCTATTGTGCCGCGGCGATTTTAAAATCGCCCCACTCTTTGACCAGCATGCAATGCTAACAGCTTTAAAAAAACAAACAGGTGCGAGTATGCACACAACATGTGCCTCTTGGCTGTTCATCCGTCCAGTCCCCTGTCATTACTATATTGTCACAGCATAGATATTTTCACCGTAGTAGGTTCTGGAACGTGGTGAATACATACTGATTTAGGAAATAAAATAAGGAGTGTATACTCTCACTCACACACATGCAAACATATCTACATCAATTCAACGACATAAACCTTTGAACAAACATTACTATGGAACACTTCTAGGTATGGAGTCTAACTAGTCTGCACACTACAAAATTAATTCATTGGAAGTTCACACTTCACCATACGATTCGGTGTTGGATGTCAGAGGAGGTCACGGCTGGAATAATACAGGCATCGAGAGGGCTGCTGCTGATGTACCCAGCTGGGGCCGCGCGGCGAGATGACTTGTAACAACGGGCCAGGAACGTAGGCAAGAAGGGAAGTCCAGAATCATAGAGGCTGTGCTCCGCTGGACACCCTGCAGACATACACCAGCTTCAATGGTTGAAACAGGCTCAGGAGCACCAGGCATATGCAGAAGCCCAGACCCATCGTCCTACAGGCTGCTTCTTCCGCTGCTGCTGCCTCCTTCTCTCGGCTTTCTCCCTCACAATGGCGCCACTCCCGCGTTCCAAGCTCCCGCCATGAGGCTCCCCGGAAATTCTTTTTCTTTTTCACCTTTTTCGGGTGCCATTGCACAATCATACTCGTGCCTTCATCCTCGTCGTCGTCGTCAGCTTTCTTTTGCAGCACAACGTGCACCTCGTGACATATATTAAACCTTGAAAAATGCAGTATGTTAAACTAGAGGCCCCTTTAAAAACCTCACCATGCTGCATAGAACTTCAGCCGATAGTGCTGCACTATGTTGCATGGCTTTACACCCTGCAATTTACAAATCAAGGTGTAAGGCACAGGGCTGGCATTCCTCCATAGCTCAACCCCTATGGCCTGAAGTTGACCTCAACTTGCCATTTTTCCTCAACCTTGCAAAGCACAGAGCAATGGTGCCTTTTGAACATAGGGGACGCTACAGATCAGTAACACTTCTCAGCAATTCATGCCATGATGAGTGCCTTGCTGTGAAATGTAGACTCAAGAAACAGCATCATGTAGCCTGGCGACCATCTCACTTAAAAGGCAGGTCTTCCCTCCACTTTCTGGAATCAAGATGGAGCGTTGAGTCATAGCCTCAATACTGTATTTTTTCTATGCCTGCCCTGTGACACCACAATCTGGGCTGACATAGAGGGCACCACTTTTCCATTAGTTGGTCACAGTTTATCAGGCATGGTTAGGGTCATGTTAAGCCTATTTCGTCGCGTTTCATGCGGGAGCAGAACAGTGGAACCAGTGCACAGCATAACTTGACCATATCCTAACAAGTATGAAATGTCTCGAAATGTGGCACCAGTATAGGGAGACACTGGCTCCCATGTATTTTGGTGTGATTTGGCAGGCACTGTAAAAATAGAGGATGCTGTGATGAGCGTAAAAAATTTTAAGGAAGGCTTGAATGTTCAGGGTCCAGCACGTGCTGCCGCTGGTGGTACAGTCGAGCCTACTTATACAGTATTGAAGTGCCTAGCAAATCCCATTGTTATAACTGACAATTGTAATAACTGGATTGCACGAAAAAAGCAAAGGGGATAAGCAACCAAAGATTTTAATTAGACAGAAAAAAGTGCTGTCGAACCCACTTATAGTTATAGTAGCTATGTATTATAGTTGTTAAACCCACAAGGTTTAACAAAACTACTTAGATGCAACAATGAGAAGCTGCCACACTGTGAACGTTTGTGTGTAAAAAACTGTTTACTGCAATGTTCCCATGCGACACTATTGGCTATAACAATTAAATCTGGCTACTAGGTCTCTGCACCGAAACGAAGAGGAATGCGAAATTCAGGAAAAGAGGGGCGCAGGTGCGTGAAAAAATAATTCGAGCCACTGCATTCGCCGGCGTGCCACACACCTTCACCTCACCCGCCTTTGTGCCACACACCCTGCACGGCATGCTTTCGTCACATTGCGGGCTTTGCGCACCCCTCTTCTGCCTTCCTTCCACCTCTCCAATGAGTGAGTTGACTGCGCCGACCTTGGGGAGGTTAAAGGGAAACGGGAGAGGAGTGCGCGAGGCTTGCGAAGTGACAAATGCATGCTGTGCAGGGTGTATAGTAACAAAGGCAGGTGTGGTGAAGGTGTGGGGCACACTGGCGAACGTGGTGGCTCGCACTTTCTTTTTCTTTTTTCCAAGGATTTGCGCTCTTTGCCCTTTCAACACACACACGCACCCATTAGGCAGATTTAGTTGTTACAACCGATAATGAGACATGGGAGAATTGTAGCAAGCAGTTTACTTCACCATAGAAAATACGCCCAAAAGATGACGATGCATTTGCTGCACATTGTTATATTGATATATTGTTAAAACCGGTATCATTGCAAGTGGGTTCGACCGTACCTGAATACACAGGCTGTTTGCATCACTTAGTCTAAACCTTCTAATGCCTTGCAGGAAACTGGTGGTGGGCTTTGCCTTCATGGTGCCTGATGTCAAGTTCAACGAGGCATACATCCCGTTCATCTTCACACACCCCGAGTGGCGAAAATCAGGCATTGCCAAGTTCATGCTCTACCACCTCATTCAGGTACTCTGACGTGTGCCAGTTGTGAATGCTACAAAATAGCTTATTGTGGCACCTCCGAGGCAATCCTTGTTGGAAAAGGTGTTCGTGGGTTTGAGGCTCATCATTGCAGTGCTGGGTCAGTGGAATGGCATGCCGCTTAGGATCACTAATTATTGATCAGTTTCTCAGATGCAAAAATGAACTAATAAGTTTTTGCAGGATTAAATTAGCTGACACAGCAAGGTAGATTTATTGCTCTGTATCTACAACATAATGTCACTTTGAATTTTATCTACATGGTAAATTTTGGAATAACATCAATAACGCATACTATAAATGGAACCTAAATCAGCGCCTTACATTACTGCTGGTAGTAATATCTTATTGGTTAACAGCCACTCTTGATGGTAGTAGTGTCCTTGAGTATTGGAAGCTCATGATGAACATGTATCAGAAGATATGGACCTAGGGGAGTGGCCAGAAAGTGCTGCATTGTAAGTAGCAGGTGTATCTGCCTCATCACCACTTATATGTTCAATTCTCAAATTAACTGCACAACTTTGTGTTTATGCTTTTGTCAGATGCATGAAGTCATGCATGCATGCATGGCTGTATCCGCTGTACCCCAAAATATGAAAGAGTTGCTGAATTTTTTCATTTCTTGAGAAGATTTCTCTGTATTACAGTTAGTGGCTAGCCCTCTTGACTCTATTATAATAAGCTGAAATGACATGGAGCTCTGCAAATATGTCTGCAGAGGCCTCTTGTCAGGCTATATGTCTTGGAGTCAGTACAGTGCTCATCGAATGAAACACGTCATTTTACGGCTAACTAATGTGCATACTTTTGTTTCCACCATCTGCATTCTTGTGATGTCTACATAATTTTGACTTGTACACCTAGATCAGTTTTCACATCACCTTTAGTGACCAGATTCATAGCGTGACGACATGGTACTTTTGAGTACTAATTGCCTGTATGGAGAGTTCTATTGACAGTTTCTCTGTCGCATTTTATTTCTCGAGCACTGTATGCATGCTGTAACTGTGGAAAGAGCAGTTACCTTCACGGTACACAATTAGTTGTGTGCTCCTAGAAGCCAGCAGTGCATAGAATGGCCAAACTAGAATACAGTGCATGGCTGCTGCCTGCCTCATCTCACGTCTTTTGATGACCCGAGCAGAATGGCCTGCTTCTTACTGTGGCGTCATGTTATCGGAAGCACGCATGCAAGAGCAACAAACTGCAAGTTGCTACTGTGCATTTTGTGCAGTCTTTCTCCTGCTAATTTAGAAATCCGTTAGTGCTGAATCAATGTGGTTATGGCGTGTTAATTGCAACCTTGAACAAGACGATCAGCACTATTGAGCAGATGTGTCGGTGAGCAGTCTTTGATGTCAGGCGTTGCATCATCGCACAATCTGTGAACAGTTTTGCCATGTTAGATTGTGTCGCAAACATTTCTGGAGTGCTTAGTCCAATAACATTGGAGGGTGTCACATAGCACAACACCAGTGTCACACCACAACACCATAGCGACAAAGGCATCAGCATTCGTCCTTTCCTTTATTTTGCAATGGCGGTTCACAATAATGATGAATAAAGCCCTGCAGGCATCCGATTTTATGCATAGCTTTCTGTTTATTTGCGGCACAACTTCACACAGAGAGAGACCCAAAAGTCCCCCCTCACATTATATTTGCGGTCACGTTATTTAGGTGCAAATACAGTGACTGCTTCCTTCAGGTATTTTATATCTTGTCTTTAAAGGGTTAAAGGGCCCCTAAAGATAAACATAGGTCAGTATAGAGTGATAAGGTATTCTTTGAAACCATATTTTCGTTATTTTTCCTGCAAGAGGTTGATTACTAGAAGAGGAAACGAAGACCAAGCTTTTGCTAAGAGATTTATTAGCAACGGGCGCGAACGGGTAGCTATCACAAGCGTTCGGCCAAAGACAGCAACCACGAGCTCATGTCGGTGGCGATGGTGCTGTGGCGCAGGCAGCTACTCTTCTTCGTTACAATCGCCCTCCGCAGAAAAAGGCGCCATCCTGGCGGCTTAAGGCGAAGAGACTACTATTGGGTCGTAGTACGGCTTAATGCGAGAGACGTGGACAAGTTCCCGGCCGCGATGGTGTAGGTCCGTCGATGGCGTGAGCGGCTCTACGATGTAATTGACGGAGAACGTTTGCTCGAGAACGCGGTAGGGTCCTAGGTACTTTGCGACAAGTTTTGAGGAGAGGCCGGGTGTAGTAGCGGGTACCCGAAGCCATATAAGAGAGCCAGGCAAAAAAGTTGGTGCAGAACGGCCGGCAGGTTGACGGGATTGCTGCTGCCACTGGTCCTCGGTGGAAAAAGAGCGGGCAAGCTGGCGGCATTCCTCGGCATGACGAGCAGCTTCAGATAGCGGAGTACTTTCGGACGCGTCAGGTGTATATGACAGAATGGTATCGAGAGTAGTAGAAGGTTCTCGTCCGTATAGGAGAAAGTAAGGGGAAAAACCAGTAGTTGCTTGGGTCGCAGTATTGTACGCATACGTCACGAAAGGGAGAACTTGGTCCCAGTTTGAATGATCAGAGGCGACGTACATGGAGAGCATATCGCCAAGAGTACGGTTGAAGCGCTCAGTCATGCCGTTAGTTTGCGGATGGTACGCTGTACTGGTGCGGTGAACGATTCGGCATTCGTCGAGTAGTGCCTTCAAAGCATCGGAAAGAAAGGCGCGGCCTCTATCGCTCAGAAGTTCGCGAGGGGCACCGTGGCGAAGAACGAAATGTCGTAACAGAAACGATGCAACGTCGCGGGCGGTGGCAGTCGGCAGAGCAGCTGTTTCAGCATAGCGGGTCAAGTGATCCACTGCAACAATAATCCAGCGGTTGCCTGCTGGAGTGGAGGGTAGCGGTCCGTAGATGTCGATACCAACACGATCAAAGGGCCGACGAGGGCAGGGAAGGGGTTGTGACGGGTAGACTTGTCCGGGAGGTAATTTTCGGCGTTGGCACTGAGCACAGGAGCGAATGAACTTTCTGACATAGTTATACATGCCGCGCCAATAAAATCTGATGCGTAGTCGAGCATAGGTCTTGAAGAGGCCGGCATGTGCGCACTGAGGGTCTGCGTGGAAAGCGTCGCAAATAAGATCACGGAGATGGCGGGGTATCACGAGAAGCCACTTGCGACCGTCAGAGAGGTAATTACGACGATAAAGAAGGCCGTCGCGAATGCAGAAGTGGGTAGCCTGGCGGCGAAGAGCGCGAGATGGTGAAGAGGTGGATGGATCAGAAAGGATGCTGATGAGAGCACCGATCCAGGGATCCTTGCGCTGCTCCGACGGCATGTTGCGCAGTGCATGAGATGGTACTGTGGGCTCAAGGGCGGATAGGCAAGCGCAGTCAGCGGAGACCGGTGAGCGAGAAAGGGCGTCAGCGTCCGTGTGTTTGCGGCCGGAACGGTAGAGGACACGGATGTCGTACTCCTGTAGCTTAAGGGCCCAGCGAGCAAGTCGGCCAGATGGGTCTTTAAGGGTAGACAGCCAACAAAGGGCATGATGGTCAGTGACGACATCGAAAGCGTGGCCATACAAATAAGGACAGAATTTTCCAAGGGCCCAAATAATGGCTAAACACTCTTTCTCTGTAACAGAGTAATTAGCCTCGGCCTTTGTCAGAGTTCGGCTTGCGTAGGCAACGACATATTCATCAAAGCCCGCTTTTCGTTGTGCGAGTACGGCGCCAAGTCCGACGCCGCTGGCATCGGTGTGGACCTCTGTGGGCGCTGCAGGATCAAAGTGGCGGAGGATAGGTGGCGAGGTTAGCAGGCGGCGTAATTTCGTGAAGGCGTCATCACAGGCGGGTGACCAAGCAGAAAGTTCTTTGTCGCCACTTAGAAGGCCTGTCAGGGGTGCACTTATGGAAGCGAAATTTTGAATGAAACGTCGGAAGTATGAGCATAAACCAAGGAAACTTTCAAGCTCCTATAACTTCTTTGGTTGCGGAAAGTCGGTGACAGCGCGGAGCTTGGCTGGATCTGGAAGGACACCGTCTCGTGATACAACATGGCCAAGAATAGTGAGCTTTCGGGTGCCGAAACGACATTTTTTTAAGTTAAGTTGAAGTCCCGCGTCAGTAAGGCATTTGAGAACTTGCTCGAGACGGCTGAGATGGGTTCGGAAATCAGCGGAAAAGACAACTACGTCATCCAGGTAGCATAAACATGTGTTCCATTTGAGGCCGCGTAAAATATTATCCATCATTCTCTCAAAAGTGGCTGGAGCGTTGCACAGGCCAAAAGGCATTACGATGAATTCGTACAATCCATCAGGTGTTACAAATGCTGTTTTAGGTCGATCAGATGGTGCCAAGGGGACTTGCCAGTATCCGGAACGTAAATCCAGCGAAGAAAAGAACTCAGCTCCCTGCAAACAGTCGAGGGCGTCGTCGATGCGCGGTAACGGGTAAACGTCCCTGCGCGTTATCTTGTTCAGACGTCGGTAGTCGACGCAGAATCGAATAGAGCCATCCTTTTTCTTAACGAGGACGACCGGTGATGCCCAGGGACTGTTGGAAGGCTGCACAACGCCACGCTTGAGCATGTCAGCAACCTGGTGGTCAATGACACGGCGCTCAAAGGCGGAAACTCGGTAAGGGCGCTGCCGTAAAGGTGCATGACTGCCGGTATCTATCTGGTGAAAAACGGTCAATGTGCGGCCTAAACCGGAAGCATGGCTGTCGAAAGAAGCACTGAACCTCTGCAGGAGAGCAATAAGCTGGCTTCGTTCTGAAGATGACGTGCCATCGTCGATGGAGCAGTGGAAAGCGTCGAGGAGTGACTGATCAATCGCAGAGTCACAAGTAAGTGCGCCAAGGCCCGCAGAAGTAGAAACGGCAGGAGTGTCAAAGATGCAAAAGGTGTCGACCGGTTGAACAAGGCCTAGGCATTCACCATGAGATAAAGCTGAAGGGCAGGCTGTGGGATTGTCGACGACCATTTTCGTGACGCCATTGCGAAGAGTAAGGAGAGCAAAGGGCAGCGGAGAACATCGGCCGTGAATGAACAGCTCAGAGGGCGTAAAGAGAACAGTGGCATCAGAAATAGCGGCGCACGACACAGGCACAAGCAGGGAAGAGCGTGGAGGGACGGAATTGTCTTCGGAAACAAACAGTTTAACACTGGAAGGGTCGTTTTCGATAGGCTCGACGTCGGGAAGTGCAGAAAGTTCGAGTTCGGCGTGACAACAGTCAATAACGGCGTTATTATTTGCAAGGAAGTCCCAGCCTAATATGATGTCATATGAACAAGTGGGCAGCACGACGAATTCGACGGTATACAGTAGACCTTGAATGAAGACGCGAGCAGTACAGGCAGCGAGAGGCGTTATATTTTGAGCATTCGCGGTTCGAAGGGAGAAGTCGGAGAGAGGCGTCAAAACCTTTCGTAGTGTGCGGCAGAGTTCGGCGGAAATTACGGATACGGCGGCTCCTGTATCTACAAGTGCCAGGACGGTGATTCCTTCGACAGAGACTTCAATGACGTTGGCTGGAGAGGGACGAGGACTTGGGCGTTGCGACGTGGACGCAGTTCGTGCCTCGGGAACTGCGGCCATCAGTTTTCCTGCTTGGTGGACACGGGACGACGCCGCATCGGAGAAAGCGAGCAACGACGGGGAGATGGTGAGCGGCGAGTAGAGGCGGTTGGGCGGTCAGGGGAAAAGGAAGAGGTAGGAAGGCTAGAAGGCGAAGAGGAAAACGGAGCGGGGAAAGGTGGCGCTCGCCGGATGTTCTGAAGAGGAAGCATGCCACGACGACAATGGCGCACCACGTGACCAGCACCACCGCAAGCAAAACATATTGGGCGGTCATCGAAGGTGCGCCACTGGTGGGGGTAAGGTCCGAGTCGCGGTTGAGGATTCGGAAAATGCTGTCAGTCGGGCAGCGGCATAGGAGGAAAATGCCGGCGGTCGTGAAGCGGCATAGATGGCAGCAAAAATGTCGGTGGTCGATGCATAGAGGGCGGCAGGGGCGTTTGTGGACGAGATCGGGAAACTGCTTCAGCGTAAGTGAGAGGAGCCGTGACTGGTGTCTGCTCAACGGCTGGAGGAATGGCTTGAGAGACTTGTTCTTGAATGAAGTCGCGGATCGTAGGATGCAAAGCAGGGGGTGGTTCCTGGACAGAAGATATCAAAGATAGCTGGCGGGCGACCTCTGCGCGAACGAATTCCTGGATTTTTACGAAGAGAGCAGCATGGTTGTCGTAAGGCTTGATAGAGAGTCGGCGGGTGGGGTGGGACGTCGGGTGTGAAGCCGTTGCCTGCGCAACTCGTCGTAACTCTGGCACAATTCTATCACTTCAGCGACAGTGTGTGGACTCTTCGATAATAACAATTGAAATGCGTCGTCCTGAATACCCTTCATTATATGTTTGATCTTCTCCTCCTCTGACATCGACGCATTCACCCGTTTGCAAAGGTCGACAATGTCCTCAATGTAGCTTGTGAAGTTTTCTCCGGCCTCTTGGGATCGTGTGCGCAAACGTTGTTCTGCACGAAGCTTTCTTACTGCAGGCCGACCGAAAACTTAGGTGAAGTTGGTCTTGAAGACCAACCGCGAAGTGAGGTCGGCTTCATGGTTTAGAAACCATAGTTTCGCAACGTCCGTAAGATAAAATGCGACGTTTCTCAACTTGGTAACGTCGTCCCACTGGTTATGGGCACTCACTCGCTCATAAGACGAGATCCAATCTTCAACGTCTTTGTCATCTGTGCCGGAGAAGATAGGGGGATCTCGCTGACGCAAGGCACAGGCACAAACCAAGGTGGCCGGCGCCGTTGGAGGAGCTGGAGGAGTGCGTGCATCGTCAGGCATGATGGGGGGTAGAGTGCGACTCCGAAGTTCCAGGGTGGTCGAAACCCAGCACCTCCACCACTTGCTAAGCGATTTATTAGCAACGGGTGCGAACGGGTAGCTGTCACAAGCGTTCAGCGAAAGACAGCAACCACGAGCTCATGCCGGTGGCGATGGTGCTGTGGCGCAGGCGGCTACTCTTCTTTGTTACACTTTCATTTATCAAATTTCGTGCCAGTACATCAGTGTGACATCACTGATTTCAAGGTATCTTCCCGTAACTGGGCCATTGTGGCTCAGTAAATGTTTTTGATACTTTCTAGGTTTTCTTTTACTCTTTTAGAATACAGTGTAGACTGTCTTCATTAACACAAAATGAACTACGTTTGAACAAACACCATCGAAATCCATGACATCACAGTAAGGTGGTGCAGTAACTTAAAAACAGCATCGCCAATCAGCTTTCATTCATGCATCCTTTCCAGTTCATCAAGCGTCTTCTCAAAGTAAGAGCGGCTTTTTTGGAATTGTACAAGGGTAATCTACTAATATAGATGAAATTATTTTTCTCTTTAGTTTCCTTTAAAAGGGAGCACCCATTTAGTATTTGGCTACCAGTTACAGTTGTGTTATGGCCAGTATCTGTGAACCAAAATCTGGCCTGTAGTACAGACCTATCTACCACCTATGCAAGACTCATGACAGGTGCAGACCAGTTCCAAGACACATACGCTTACACAATGTAGCCAAGTATGTACACAGTGCTCTATGAATGTTGGGCTTCATGCCACGTCAAGAGCAAAGGGTTGGACAACAAATGTAACCCATTTTCTTCTGTGTGCAGACGTGCATGGGAAAGGATGTCACACTGCATGTATCTGCAACCAATCCAGCAATACTTCTGTACCAGAAGTTTGGCTTCAAGGTGGAAGAACTCATCCTGGATTTCTACGACAAATACTTCCCAGCTGACTCCAAGGAGTGCAAGCACGCCATGTTCCTCCGGCTCAGCAGATAGCCCGTCCTCCCTTGCCCTCAATGGGCAGGCACATCATCATCATTCATGTGTAAATAAACACAATGCCAAAGAAGTTCACTTGTCTACATTGTGGTAGTCAGGTACAGTTGTGTTGACATCTACAGCTAACAGTAGTCGTGTAGCGCGAGTACCAGAGGAACACGAACCATCAGGACTAATGCCAAAACAAATGTGGTAGAAATTTATTAATTCATCAGTTTAGAAATGTTAACTGCAAAAGGTGCAGGCAAAGGTGCACATTGCAGACAGGAAAAAAGCCAACGAGGCTGGCAACTTATGGCTTCGCGCATGTGTTTTCCTGGGTATCGAGGCCTACTATGTACATTGTGCCATGACATGCATAATGTGTGACCTATATTTGGCATATAAGTGCGAGAGGCAATGCAATGTAGAATATGCATTTCACCGATCCAGTGCATGTGAGTGCGTTCTTATAAGGATAATGCAATCAAGCACAAGTAATGAACTCTGCTGTATTTGGGGGAAGCCATATTTAGATCATCTCTGTCACTCGGAATGAATCGAGCATAGTATGGTCCTGATTCGCGTGGTCTTGACGAGATTTAGTATGCCCGACAGCACTCAGCAGGAAGTTCAGCTAGGCAGTGCCCCATATAAATCGCCAACACTACAGCAAGCGTGCATGGTGCGAGTTTCGTTGCATCTGTAAGCTCGGCACATTATTCTTGGCAACCGATGTGCTAGCCTTTGTACCTCCGTTGCAGTGACGTAAAGTGTACTTAGGCGAAAACTGTATGAAATGTACCAGACCATCACTGTGGGGCATGTCTGCAGTGATTGCTTTGACTCGCATAACTCTAGAGGACCCCCAACAAATGCAGCAGTTACCGGTAACACGCATTATAACCCAATGCTTCCAGAGAAGGCAGGTTCTGAGACACATGCGATAAGCGCGGTACGATTTGTAGCGATTTCACTATGACTGATCACGTAAAAAATTCTGCAGTTAGCAAAGTACGAAACAATTAACGCAAGGCAAATTTTGTTTCTGCTCGTAACGCATTTCGCGTAATAAGCGAGAGCTTACTATTGTGCACGGATGACGAAGCAACAGCAAGAGCCTACTGTCATGCAGAAATTCAGTTTGGACCGCCTGTTTTCAGAGACAAGCAGAAAGTAGAGAAAATTAGTGGCACCTGGCAAGACGGAGTCGTGTCGACGAAAGCTTTGCGAAGCAGCTGGCACCGTCATTCGTTGGCGTATTTTACATTTCGAAGCTGCCTGCTCTTCGGCTCGCTGTCAATCGCAATAGGATGGAATGACACCTTGCGTCATTGTAATCTGGTTGAGGTATTATGGGGAGCGCAACGCTGCTTTTGCGATTTGTTTTTTGCCGCGGCACTGCCGACCAAATGCGAAAGCACTTTAGTCGTCCACGCTAGAGCAGAAGACGCTGTAGTCAGGGTTGCCAGATGGTTCCAACAAAAGATAGCCAAATGATCTTAAAATGTAACTCAAACATAGGCAAACCTTAATTTTTCGTGAGCGAAAAGTCGCCAAAACGTTTTATGTTGCTATGGTGTACTGGAATGGGATAGTGTGTCGTCCGTACAGCAAAACAATGGCAGAACCGAGGACGCTTCTGCCAACGTTGGCTTCTGCAAGGACGCCATCAGTGGGGTGCTGCGATCGACTAGTGTGCCTAGCATGCAAAATTTAAATATTTTGTGCAAGACTTTCTGTATTTATGAACTAAAACCCTCTCAAAACAATTGAGATTAGTATAATTCACAAAAAATAAGCACTACAAACTGGTAGGATATATCGAAACAGCGTCTAAGTTTGCACGTTTCCAGCCACAGATCATGCAGTGTTCCTGTTCGTATGCTCAGCGTTTTGGTTGCAGAAGATGAAACAAACACTCGTCTACTCGTTCTGTTCGGTAAGCACGCATGTGTTTTTAGTCATTCGAAACACACGACGATAAGAAGCCTGGAAGGAGTGCCTGCACTGTGCCTGGTGGGTTGCAGGGGATTCCTTTCATGTTGCCTGAGCCAGAAAGGCAGTTGCCAGGTTTCACTGAAGAAAACGAACAAATACACACGCACATACACAAATATTTAGAAATCCAGTACTTCCCGTGCTCATAAATAATGTGCGAACGCGGCAGGGAAAACTACAACAAGCAATCAGCGAGCTCCGTACATACATGCATGACCTCCGTGACAACCATAACTGTCAATATCGGAGGCCCTGTGTTGCACCATTATTTTCCCTCTTGTCAGCAATGACCCCAAGCTGCAGCGACAGGTGACGCTGCAGTAGACTAGCGTGCTTGGTGATGCAACCCACCGCCCCATTCCAAAGGGGACCATCATAACATCCATTCATCTGTGCTCCAGCACCCCCCAGCCTTCGTCACAAAAAGAGGCACGTTTTCGCTGCCGGACGACACACTACCTTATTCCAGTACACCATAATGTTGTTCTGCAGGTGTCTATTAGATGGTGTAGATGGTGTCCAAATCTCTCCGCATATTTTTCCGGCTCTAAAATTACTTCTGCCGTATGCACCTAACACAACATTGGCATCAAGATCTACGTAAAGAATTCTAGTGAGAGCTGCCACTCAGACGTGGGTTTAGACGTCACTTAAGTGTTACAATGAACCAAAGAATTTCTTTTCCGATTTATTCATGAAGCTTTTGGTATTTACTGAGCCATGTTCTCAGCTAACATTAGTTCACGCCTTGCTTTACTCGAGGTATTTTTCTGCAAGAGTCAGGCAAAATATCGCCAATCTCGAGGATCAGATTCAGCTGGTCACGATTGAGTGCTCAAGAGGTGGCCCGACCTTAAGGCATCGAAATAGGGATGCCTTTAATATAGGAAAATTAACATGTTATTTCCCTCCGCTCTTTCTTTCTCTCCCAATTTACTCAAAAGCAGCTTGACACTGAGTTGGCAAATGCTGCATGCTGCTTGGAGGCACACTGAACTCGGGAGAAAACTTGAAACCTTCTCGCGTTTTCCTCGTGTGAAGAAGCAGCAATTGTGACTGCAATTCACCTTGGAGCGGGGAACAGAACCACCTGCTGGTCCATAACAGAAGAGGTGAATTAAAGCTTATAGTTTTAATTGCCACCTGGATTGCGGCACTGACAATAATTCAGGTGGTATTAGTATCGAAAAGAGTTGAACTGCACAATATTTAAACAGGGGTTCTCTGGTAAGATTCGTGCAGTATGAAAAACATGTACATACGCGAGTTTCCATCAATGCAGGCACGAATGCGTGCGTTGCCAAATTTCTGAGGGGGCTGTGTGCCGTATTTCGAGTGCGATTAAAAAAAATAGTGAAGTAATTTGTGGATTTCTCACCCGTGCTCTTGCGACAAAGGAATGACAACACAGTAGTGCAAACAATCACAAGGGCATTTATTGCACCTTTCATAGACCAATGCCTGATAGCCGAGTTGCAAATCGCGCAAGTCCGACTCACCGCGACCGGATAACGAGCAAATATGTTCGCCCCATGCGGGACCGTACGCGCGAACCATCAACGCCTGGTCGTTCGCGCGTACGGTCAGGCGAACGGTGGCGCGTTCGAACGTGGCCTCGCGAGACGGTTTCGCAGAAGCATGGATCGGCGCAAGCGCGGAACGTCCGCATCGCTTGCCGAACTCGAACCAAAGAGGAAGAGCCTCCTCCTTTCCGCGCCCAAGTAGCCCCAAAGTCACTTGATAATTTGAAAGTAGCGACCCATGGTAGTGTGTATAAGCGCGACTGGACGAGGACGAAGAAGGAAACAGATACACAGACAGGGTCAGACAGAAAGCGTTGTGTCTGTGTATCTGTTTCCTTCTTCGTTCTCGTCCAGTCGTGCTTATACACACTACCATGGATTCTAACCAACTAGTCCGCCAACGTGTTTTAAAGAAAGTAGCGACACTCTTTGAACTCTGCCGCCGCCGCGCGACCTCCTCGCCCCTTGCGCATTCCCCCGCGGCAACCAGTTTTGCCCCCGTTTTTCTGCACGACGATTGGTCTCCCTGCCGTTGCCCTTGGAAACGCGCGGATCTTGAGTTTTGCTTGTGTCTTTCTTTTTCGTTCGCGCCATTTTCCTCCTGAGCACGGCTGACTCTGCGCTTTAGCTCGGCGTAGCGAACGTTGTACACTGGAATGACATCGCCTGCCAACTTTCCCTGCCTTTGAACGAAGAAACCATGGATGGATGGATGGATGGATGTTATGAGCGCCCCCTTTGGAACGGGGCGGTGGGTTGCGCCACCAAGCTCTTGCTGTTATATACTGTCTAATGTCCTACCTAGATTAAACAATAAAAAAAGAAGAAAAAAAAGAAACACTATGAATTCCCACAACAAAATTTTCTGATCCCCTATTGCAAACTGTGCTTTTGTATGTCTGCGTTTTTTTTCCCTACTTTTATTCTACCAATCGCCTCTTACTTTTCCCATTTCCAACCAATTCAGCCTCAAGCCCGCCAATTCTAGCCCCAACCGTGCTTTCTGCCTGGCCACAGCGAGCAACTTCCTGCGCGGGAGACTCGTTATTTCTACCTCCGTCTTGGAACCACTTCGGGCACGGCACCGCACCGAGCGTGGTCTTAACGCCGACTTTGTTTGCACAGGTTAGTCACCTACCTTGTGCAAGATGTGTACGTTTTAGTGACCGAATGTTTATTGCGGTGTCGTGCCCCTCTGACACATTTGATGCCACTCGGAAAATTTTGTGCCACTCGCTATGTTCATTATGTGTGAATGCTCACCTCACTTTTCGTTTACTAAGCCCTTTCTGGGGACATTGAGCTTAACCCCGGTCCTGTTAATGACATTCCCACTCCGGTATCCCTTGAATCCATTGCTAGCGTCCTATCCCGTTTGGAAACCTCTCAGAACACCGTTCTGTCTGAGCTCGCTCTAGTTCGTGCTACACAGGCTACCATTAAAAACCAGGTCGGTCGTCTATCCACCCGTGTCGACGCCCTTGAGAAAATTGTAGGCGCTCATAAATCAAGTCACTCGATACCTGTATCCAGTGACAACCCTGAAATAATTAAACTCACTTCGCGAACAACGCCGTACAGAAATGCGATGACTCGGAAAACAACCTTCGCCGGGACAACCTACTTTTTTTTCGGTGTTGAGGATGCGCGTGATAAAAATTGGGAGCAATCAGAGTCTCGTGTTATTTCACTGTGTGCAGATAAACTTCAAATTGCCATCACCAAAAATGACATAAAATGCGCACACAGGCTTGGCCGTTTCCAGGCCGGTAAACACCGACCTATTATAGTGAAACTTCCGCGGTTCAAAGATAAGTGTAGCATTCTGTCTGCCGGGGCCAAAGCTTAAAGGTTCGCCAATTTCTATCCGGAAAGACTTTTCGTCGCGCGTCCAGCTTGCTAGGAAAAAGTTGTACCCCTATACGAAATAAAACAACGCCTCCACTTTCAAGATACGCTTCGATAAGCTTCAGATGAATGAAAGGCAGTTTTTTTATGACGTGCAATCCGACTCAGTTTTAGAAGTTAAATCCTAGCCATCACTGCAGGCTTGCCCAGCACTCTCCTTTCCCTTCCAGCCGCTACTAAACCCTGTTGACGCATCACGCAATCACATACTATCTGTTATACTGGCTAATGTTTGCAGTTGCATGTCAAAAAAGATATCATTGAAGCCCTTCTCGACGACAATAATGCAGACATGGCCATTTTCACTGAGTCTTGGTTAACCCCTGACATAGATAGCACTGAGCTACTGCATGCAGATTCCTCCTACTCTGTTTTCAGACGCGATAGGAAGGAACGAAGGGGTGGTGGCGTTCTTGTCTTCATGAAAAACAGCACTTTTTGTTGCCAGCTCCCGAACAATTGGACTCACGAAATTCTTTGTGTACAGATATCCATGCCTACATGTACATGCATATTCGTATCTTGTTATCGCCTACCCGATTATGATCGTTTCTTTATCGACAAACTTAACACTGTCATTTTAGATGCAACCTCTCAATTCCCACTGGCTAACTATTTTATTTGTGGTGATTTTAACTTTCCGGATATAAACTGGGACAATTTAACAGCATCATCCCGCCAGTCAAAAGATTTCCTTGATTTAGCCTTAAACTTCAACCTTACACAAACAGTAAACTTTCCTACACATGGCCCAAACACCCTTGACCTGGTCCTCACTTCTCAACTTGAATACAATCAGTCGTTAGTGTGTGTTAATGGGCTGAGCGATCACAGTATTGTCCTTTTCAATTTGAATATCCCTGTTCCAATCAAACAGCATTCTATAAAATTAATATGGGACTACAATAAAGCTGACTGTTCCAAAATTAACAGGGAACTAAATATTTTTTTTTTGATTACCTTAATGAAACTGCCTTCAGAAGGTCTGTTGATGGAAACTGGCTGTTGTACAAGCAAAAGCTACTCAGCTTAATAATTACATACCCCTTGTTTGCATTCGTGGTGTCATGGGAAAGCCTTGGTACATAAACCAACTAAAAAAACTAGCACAGAAGAAAAAGCGCCTTTTTAGAGTGGCAAAAAAATGTGGTTCTGCCCCGAAATGGAAGAAATATGTCACCTGCCTGCACGAATACAACCTTCTGAAGCTTTCCCAGAAAAAATTTTATCACCAGGATCTTCTCAATATCGTCCGTGTAAACCCGAAAAAAATTTAGGAAAATACTCGCACCAAGTAGAAATCAGTCGCATAACATTACCATAACTAATCCTGATGGGTCCCATGTTCCAGTTGAAAAGCGTTCTGATGTCTTGAATTCATAGTTCCGTCTTTACTTGTGAATCTTCCACCAACATTCCTGTTTTACCAACATTTTGCAGCGCTGAAATGCCTCCCGTTGATGTAACTGCTGAAGGTATCGCGAGCCTAATCAATAAACTTAGAATATCTAGCTCCCCCAGACCTGACAACATACCGGTGAAGATACTAAAAGCCACTAAGGTCATTTCTAGCCAGGTATTACAAATCATTTTTACCCAGTCTGTAGGCGAGGGTACCATGCCCAAAGACTGGAAACTAAGCAAAGTAGCCCCAGTCTTTAAATCTGGTAAGCGTTCCGACCCGTCCAATTATCGCCTGATCTCACTTACATGTATTGCCTGTAAACTTTTAGAACATATCATATATTCCCATATAGTGTCCCACCTCGACAGAAATTCTTTTTTCTTTAGCAAACAACATAGATTTCATCTGGGCTTATCATGCAAAACACAACTTTTTGAATTCACCACAGATCACCTAAACTTAGATTCTTCATTGCAGACTGACGTAATTTACTTAGATTTTTCAAAGGCTTTCGATTGCGTCCGTCGTCATCAACTAGTGTCCAAACTTTCATGCCTTCACCTCGACCCGCTAATCCTATCATGGATCATTTGCTTCCTGACAGATCGCCTCCATTTCACCTGTGTTAGCAGTCGCTGTTCAGATACTACCAAAGTAATATCGGGTGTACCAAAGGAATCCGTCCTCGGCCCACTCCTTTTTCTAATATACATTAACGACCTCCCAACAGACATATCATCTACAATACGTCTATTCGCCGATGACTGTTATTTACCGTCGTGTCAGTACTAACACTGACCAGCCCATTCTGCAAAATGGCCTAACTTGTCTATTGACAAGTGGTGCTCACGCTGGATGATGGAACTAAATGTCTTCAAATGCAAGTTAATGCGTGTGTCACGTAAACGCTTTATATCCAAATTTCCATACTCTTTAGGCTATGTGAATTTATCTGAGGTCGACAGTTACTGCTACCTTGGCGTCATCACTAACAAAATAAATTGGTTAAACCACGTTCTACAAATAGCCGCTGATACCTCAAGATCCCTTAACTATATTAGAAGAGCCCAATCCTTGTCTCCTCTATTGATTCGTAAACTAGCACATGAAATTTTCATCCGTACCAAATTAGAATATGCGTCTACTATTTGGAATCCGCATCAGAAGTACATTTTAGAAGCTACTCAAAATCATGCCTCCCATTTTATCTTATCAAATTATGCCAACACTATCAGCGTTACTAACTTGAAGTTATCTATTGGTCTACCCCTTTGAGCATCAAGACGTATAATTTCGCAACTCTGCCTATTTCATAAATTGTACTATAACTTTCCTGACCTTCGTTCCTCACTTTTATTTCCACCCGTCAGCTCATCACATTGCCTATTCAATTCTTTAAGTATCCAACGCTTTCATAATTCTACAAACGCTTTCAACAAATCCTTCCCGTTGCAATAGAACAATGGAACTGGCTCCCGGAATCCGTTGTTGTAGAGCAAAACCCTTCGAAATTTCGAGAGTCACTACCCACCCTTATTTGCAAGTAATAATGCAAAAACCTGTTCTTTTAGTGTCTTTTCAGTTGCTTTTTGGTGCTTTGTACATGACCATTCCTTCGATGTTAGTATTATTGGTTTGCCCCCCGCCCCTTATGTAATACCCCACATGGGGCTTTTAAGGGAATAATAAATGATGTTGATGATTTGCAAATGCACAACAAGAAATCGATGGATAAAATTTTTGCAATAACGCAAAGAGCACCAATTAACTATTTGAGGCCCCGATCTGCCTGAGGATAGTCAGTTTCGCTTGAAAGGCGAAACATCGATTGCGATATCAAATTAGTAGACAGAGCTATACGAAGTGAGGATAGTAATTTTATCGGCTGTATAAACTGGTACACATTCGCTTACTAACTAAATTAACAAGCATATGGTGTCACGCACGCATAAGCAAACATGAACAGATCTCGCTCGATGACTGCGGGAACTCGCTCTCAATACGCTGGAGTGACGAAGCACCGCAGCAGCAGCGATTGAATTGACCTTCGTGCTGCCTATCGCTTCAACGCGAACTGAACGGCGAAAACAGCGCACATGAAGCTATCAACACTCGGTGCACTCTGTCCCGATCGCAGAACGCTTTCAAGACGGGGCCCGAGCACGCGGCCGCGCCGTGCACAGCCGCTGCCACAGTATAACGCTCCCTCTCCCGCCCCATTCGCCGGTGCCTTGCGCGCGCAAGACTGAGCCGCCATCATCGCTCGCCCTCGCACTCTTTCACTGGCACATACAGCGCGCGACGACGACGTTATCACCCTTGGACCTTATATGGAACATCACAGCGATGGCTTAAATACGAGAGCAACTATTCGCAACAGAATTAGGCACGTGCGCCTTCTGCAGAAAAAATTGGGAGGCGACTCGGCACGTAATGGAATACCAATATATTCACCCAGCCGGGACCACAGGGAATGATCATATACATATATATTTACATATATATATATATATAGATGTAGTAGAACTTGATTATAGTTCAAGCAGCATAGCCTATGTGACTATTTGCCGCTGCCCTGTCTCAAACGGGATTTTAGAAATGATCATCAAAATGTGGTGTTGGCAATAAGGAGTTGTCGCTCTCTCTCCTAACCGCACGGGTTAGGTATGGTTAGGTTAGGTAGGACTTGTGCCTGCTCGTCCGTCACAAGGCTTCAGCGTGTTGGGAAAGGGCACCCTTTGGCAAGCTCCTAGTTCAGAGAGCCCCTATTCCATGCTTATAGCTCGATCGCCAAGATTAATTATAACTGGCAGCCAATTCTCTCCAAACATTTTGTCAATCGTTGGCCATTCGTGTATTCCGCTTCAGGCACGTGCGAGCATATCGTACGAGCATTTGCTGTGGCCTTTAGGGTAAATGAATGGTAACTACATGCAAAGGCTTTCTAGTATGTACTCATAGCATTCGCAGGTGTACTCGGTGTTCTTATGGAACAGTTGGTTGAGTGGCTGTCTCAGGACGAAGAGGGCCCAGGTATCGTACTGGCACACAAGATACCTACCAAATTTGTAGTCTTGCTGATGTCTTGGGCCACTTTCGCATTTCTCGTGATCAAGTTTACCCACGGGTAAAATGCACCAAGCTGAGTGTTTTCTGTCCTTTGGCAGAAAAGCGTAAATATACATATATATTACTGCGTTTCGTCTCTCGTTTTGGGATCTAAATGTTTCAACGCCATCGGCATGGAACGCGCTGCGAAACGCGGCTGCTGAGATCCTACGAGTTCGGTGGGACACGGCTGACACTTGATTGTTTAGCGAAGCAGTGGCCCATTAGGTGGCCTTTTGTTCGAACTACATTTATCGGCTGCGAAACGAATTAGTAAATTAAGCTCTACCACACAAGCTTTCAGAATCGCTGCTTGGAGTGAGCATTGCAATTGTATATACAATATCGCTCAACGAGGCATGTTGACTGCAAGTTTGACGATCGCGGCACATGATAAGCATTTCTATATATGAGGGCACAAAGAAAATACAATAAAATGCAGGACAGATGCGAAGAACGACACACACTACTGGGGCTGACTCGCAACTTGCACACAAATTCACCCTTAGAGTTGAGAGGCACGAGGATGGATGGATGGATGGATGGATGGATGGATGGATGGATGGATGGATGGCGAGCGGGCGGGCGGGCGGGCGGGGAGTTCTCAGGTTGTGCAAAAAAGTCGGCAGATTAGTGCGTGCTAGGAAGGAGACCGCTCAAGGCCGTAACCTAAACTCGCCAGTGAACAGTTGCGGATGTCCCATGCTGACTCAAAACATAGTAGCCGTCTGAGCTTGAATCTACTTTGCTTTCATCTTCGGAATCATAGCTAGAGTCCTCATCACTAAATTCAAGTGCGGGTGCAGCAAAGTTTCGAGCACGACGCTTTTCTCACAACGCAGCCGCGCGGGATGACGCGTTGCGAGCCACTTTCAATAACTGCGCAGTGACACCGGCGGCCCCCCTTGCCTGAATTTTACAAGAGAAGCGAAACCGATGCTCTTGGAAACTGGTTGAAAATGCCAGGTCCACATGCTAGACATGCGGCGGACCTTCAGAAATCACTTTGGTGGAATAAAACGAGTCGGACTCCAAACCGAAGCTCACTAGTAAACAGCTGGCGTCATTTTCAGTTAATTATCACCACTCAGCATTGTCGGACGGCAAATCCGGCGATATAATTTAATTCTTGACGTGCTGGGAGTCATTTTATTACAAAATTTTGATGCTAGTGCAGTGTAATCGTGAGCGACATGATTTTTTCTCAAATGCGGTGAAGGTGACGGCCACTCCTCTTTTCACTACAACATATGCGCATTCGTTCACAAAAAGGTCCATAAAAAAATCACATCACCGGAGTGCGAAAATTTTAACTGGTTCGGAAAGCTCAGTGCCTGAATGGCACGAAGTGGATATGAAACGGCTCCAACATGTCGAAATCGGCGACCTAAAGTATCAATCCCCTGTGATCGATTTTAATATGCGTGGTAACAAAAGAGTTAAGGGCAGTTAAAGACATGCATTCATTTTTTTCGGATGTTTTCGCAGCCCATAGGACTTTGACTGTACAACTGACCAAGCAGATGCTTCAAATGATGCATGGAGCACACGCGTGGTGGAAGGAGGATGAGAACAGAAAGGACCGACGCACTGAGGAATTAACGAGAAAGGAAGCTTGCTGCCGCCTCTTTGAAGGAGCTTGAGCTCAAAAAACAGTGTTGGCTGACGCCGAGTTGCAGGTGTCCCTCATTCAAACCAAAATAAACTCTTTAAAGCAGTGAAACCCAACACTGAGATGTGTACGAGCTGAGAGTATGTCAGGACAGGTGGGGTTGACTTCCCAGCTGCTGAGTGAGAATCTTAGTTGTGACACAGTTCAGCCCTCATACTGATGAGCTTGCTATCAGTAGATAGAAATAGCTCATATTTGAAAACATTTACTTGTGTATGCATCTCCTTTTCATTCGTATTTGAAAATGTTCGACTCGATTCGGAATGGGTTTTACCATTTTTCCGCTGTGCATTTTACTGTCACCTTGTTTCTGTTTTCTTTTTGAATAATATAGCTATTACTTCTTACTATTCAAACTGGATTAAATCATTTTTTTTGTTTCAACATGCTTACTATAGAGTGACTGCATCGGGCAACATGGTGTCAGCCCGCCTTGATATAAAACAAAGTTCTGGCTCATTCAGGGAATTTTCCAAAGGGGCTCAGGGAAAACCTGGAAAACTCGGGGAATTTGGAAATGTCAACTTGGTAGACACCCTATCAACGAACTGTGCCATAACAGTATCTTCTCGTCACTGTGGATTTTGGAACTGAAATGTCTCTCTTTTTTGTGATAGAGAAAGCCTTTTGAGTCGCTTACCATTAGAGAAATGGACTGGAGTAACTACTTCCATTTTCTCTGGTGACGAGGACATTTAATTACAGGCCTGCGTTTCATTACTGCCTTTACCTTATACAACACTCCCAAATTCTTGAGGTATCAGCTTCACCTTGCTGAGAACCTTCTGGAGGCTGGAACTGCAGTTATTAACATCCTCTCCCAAAAGCCTCACTACCATGCTGCCTTTTCTGCAATAAGCTTCCACTCAAACCTCCTTTGAGAGCAGTACTGTTGAACAATGCACTTGTTTTGTGAGAGTTGCATTGAATTTCTGACACTGCTGGCCAACAAAATGCTGCCACTGGAATGGTGATCCTCTGATGCAATGCGGCGTGACTGTAGAATTGGTTCAAAAAGGTTAGACCTATTTTATTGGAATGCATCATGTAACCATGCAAACAACAAAGGACAAAGAAGGAAACCACAGGATAGGCGCGGACAGGCTCCTGCAGTCTGACGTTTAGGCACCGTCCCGTCTGTCCTATGTAGCTGCTGCAGGAGCACCGCGCAGGGGTAGAAGGATTGGCGGGGGGTGGCAAATTGGCTGACCATTGTCGCCACTGTCGTAATTGCACGCCTAGGTTCTGCGACACTAAAGTCTTGAAGATGTTTGCGTCACAACTGAGCCGAGAAATCTATGAAGCTTACTGTATAAAAATGCAATCTGGCAGCTGCGTAAGCAGCTCTTCAGTGTCACTGAGTGATAGAGTTCAAATATTTGCATGCAAATTTATACCACAATCTTCTTTCCATGAGAAGGCTACCTCATAGCGACCACCATCAAATCCAACTTTGCTTTGAAACAGTTCAAGGACTGATAAAAGCATTGAGTTTTTTTAAACTGTCCTGTCAAAATTCCCACGCTCTCGAATTCCCACAACTTTTTCCGTGCTTCGCGTCAGCGCCCTGCACACCCATGCCTTCAGCATCCGCGACACCGCAACCGTCAATCATCTTGACCCATCCAGGCGACCCCGGCACCTTCTCTAGTAACGGCACCAACAAAGTCAACATCAAAGAATGGCTTGGCATATACAAACGTGTCTTTGCAAACAACCGATGGAACCCGACAGTGATGCTCGCAAGGCCTGGTCGTCTGTCAGCATGGTAGGATGGCCGAGGACAAGCCCGCTGCAGAGTTCTGTCTTTTGCAATACCCAGCACCTCCACCAAAAATGAAACGGGCAGAGATATAAGGTTAAATAGGACCATTATTACTCTGCAGAAGATACGGCCGATAAAACCGGTATGGTCGAACTTTAGGTTAGCCCCACTACATCGTCTCTTACGTCTTGTTGGTGATCATCGTCTTTGTCCCTCCCGTCGCACCGTGACATAATGTTCTATCATTTTATAGTATATACACGTCAACAATATCTGTTAGTAGTTTTCAGCCATGTTTTTGTTGACGTCTTTGATGATTGGTATGACTGGCGGCTTCCAATCTTGTGGAATCTGACCAGTCATTAAAGATTGATGAAAAATATGGAATAAAAACCTGCTCAGAGCAGTATTCTTTAGTAATTTAGAGTTAATATTGTCAGTGCCTGCTGACGACGAAACTTTCCAATTATTAATGAGTGCTGAGCAATACCATCAATAAACAGCCTTACCGTGATGTATGCAAAGGGTTGACCATTACTTTAAAAGTTGGGGTCTTTTTATCCCGAATGCCTTATTTATGCACATAAACAGGTGTCAGCTATATTAATTGTCTATTTCAGTTAAAACTACACTATATGGTTTTGTGCCAAATTTGGCTTGAATAATCTAAATGAAAGAAAGAAAAATTGACATAGGTTCGACACTGTGCCAGAAGTGCTAGTTGCAGTGCAAAATGAGCTTCTTGCTGGTGCTAAGATCTGCACCAGAAGGTCAAATGGCCTTCTGGCGGAAACTGTGCCTTATGTTATGGAACTCCACTGCCTCAACTATACTCTAGCACTCCAACTGGTGCCCTAAAGGACTGCTTCATGGTTTCAATTCAAAGTTATAGTGAACGAATGGGTTTCGCAAGCAATAAGTGACTCATTGTAAGAACAGTCGGTGCCATTGGGAGAGATGTGTGCCGTATCATCAAATGAATGCTGCTGCAGGCCACTGTGGAACATTTATTGGCTTGGCTCTTGTTGAACAAGAACATATCCTCCGTGAAACTGCCGGCCAAGTAGTATTCCTAAAGTATATACTATTGTTGGCCATACAGCATATTGTGTGTCCATCCATTCATTACCAAATGCGCCTGTTTCCAACACTGTGGGTGCATCCCCTAAACATGCAAAATATCGTCCGGTCTCACTGACCCAAATTTGCTGCAGTAGGTTAGAGCATGTGATCTGTTGGCACCCTAAACAATACCTAGATGAAGACAACATGCTGTTTGGAGTCCAGCATGGTTTTATGGAAGGCTTTTACTGTCACTCAGCTTATTGCCTCATATAACGACTTAGCAGTTGATAACAGGGAACAAATAGAGACAGTATTTTTTAGATTTTGCCAATGCCTTTGATTAAGTACCTGAACATAAAACTCCATGTAAGCTTTACACAGTCGAATAGACACCAAATCTGCATTTTATCAGAGCCTATATTGAAAACCGTGTTCAGTACGTCAGTCGGCAATCGTATTTGAGGCATTTCATTTCACGTCAGGTGTAGCATAGGATAGGGGTCATTCTTGGGACCTTTTCTGTTCCTAATAGTCAATGACAGCAAATATGATTGGATGCATTGTACACGGTAGTTAAATCACAAGCTGATGAAACTAAGCTCAGCAATGACCATAAGATTTGCCACTAGTGTGAAGGGTAGAAAATGAGCTTGAACATTAATTAGTGCTGTGTTGATAAGCAGCAAGGAGACACCTTTACACTTTCTCCATTTTATTGGCAACAGCACCTAACATGTTTCTACCTATTAGTACCTTGAGGTAATTCTAACAGAACATATGAAGTGGGACGAGCATATTGAAAACATTTGCATGAGCGATCTCAGAAATTTATGGACCTTTGTCTCAATTTCAAAGGAGCCCCTATACAGGTCAGTGTATAGGGACATTCGCTATGCTGTCAGACCTAGCTATGAATATGCATAAGCTTTGCGGGATCCATATGCCAATAAAGTATTGTTAAATTAGAGTTATTACAGCAAATAGAAGTTAGGTTCATCTGCAATTTCTGCAGAAAAACTGATAGTGTGTTGCAGATGCTGAGTACTCTCCATCTTGAATAGTTACAGGGAAAACGTGCTAGACAGGGTACAACTATTGCATTTAGTGTACAACAGAGTCCAGCATTATGAAATAATTTTACCTGTGTCCTGCTTCTTGTGCTAGCATTCGTCAGTACCACAGTAGAATGATACAGGACCTATGTGCTGTGAATAATGTTTATAGATAGTAATTTTTTTCTAAGACAAAGAACGGAATGCATAGCCTAAGAACTTGTTGAAAGTAGATATGTTGTCATATTTGTGATTTGTATTGTTTGGCTATAATATTGTTTTCAAATGTTTGTATTTTTTGTCCCTTGATTACATTTTCTGTATATTTATTCCTCCTTGGACTCAAGTGAGTCGGCAGCATTTATAAATAAATTTCAGAAATGTAACTATCTACCACAACAGACAATACCATGAGACCTAGTTTGAGATGAAGTGCTGCTGTTCGTAATTTGGTCATCAGGCCCATGATGGTATTACCGAATGTTTGGGCTGTCGCACTTGACTGCAATGGCAGCTTGAACTAATACCATGCTCCCAGTCTTCTCACTTTATCTTACAGTTAAACAATGTTTTAAGCAAAAACTTGTGCAAATTTCATAAACTTGGCCATGAGCAATCATAAAATATATTTGTATTTTCCAAATCAAAATGGTTGACCTGCTGTGCTCTGATTTGATCTGAAATCACTACCAAGACATTGAATGAAGAAAAGGCTGATCTTTACCACTACTATCTATGTCATTTCATTTCTTCGGCATATTATAATTAATTTTTTTTTAAGTGAAAAGTATTACTCGGGTAACTTGTCTTGTTTTCTTGGTGCAGCATTGAAGCATTCCAGCTGTCCAGCAAATGCAGATGGTGCAGTTTCATGAAGGATACCGCTACCACTGTAACTCCTGTGTCTGGATGGATAAACTGATCTGAAGTGCTCACCGGGATCCGTGCAAGCCAACGTGTTTCATTTCAATGCCCTTCATGCTCTCAGAGCTTCTCACAAAAAGTTATTCTAAAGCAACACCTGTACATCCAGAAGTGAGATGCCATTTCATTGCCATTTATGCGCTAGGAACTTCACGGTGAAGTCTATGTTGAAGGAACACCTGTGCATTCACACAGGAGAGAAGCCATTACAGTGCCCTTCGTGTCCTCGAAGATTCCCACAAAAGAGAAATCTTAATCGACACCTGTGCGCCCACACAGGCGAGAAGCCATTTCAATGCCCTTCATGCTCTCAGAGCTTCTCACAAAAGAGTACTCTGAACCGACACCTGCACACCCATACAGGTGAGAAGCAATTCCATTGCCCTTCGTGCCCTCAAAGCTTCTCACTAAAGAGTCATCTGACCCAGCACCTATGCGCACACACAGGTGAAAAGCCATTTCAATGCCCATCGTGCCCTCAGAGTTTCTCACAAAAGAGTACTCTGAACCAACACTTGCACACCCATACAGGCGAGAAGCCATTTCATTGCCCTTCGTGTCCTCAGAGATTTTCACAAAAGGGTACTCTGAACCAGCACCTGTGCACACACACAGGTGAAAAGCCATTTCAATGCCCATCGTGCCCTCAGAGTTTCTCACGAAAGAGTACTCTGAACCAACACCTGCACACCCATACAGGCGAGAAGCCATTTCATTGCCCTTCGTGCCCTCAGAGATTTTCACAAAAGGGTAATCTGAACCGACACCTGTGCACTCACACAGGAGAGAAGCCATTTCAGTGCCCTTTGTGCCCTCAAAGCTTCTCGCAAAAGAATGCTGTGAACCAACACCTGCACACCCACACAGGCGAGAAGCCATTTCAATGCCCTTCATGCCCTCAGAGCTTCTCACAAAAGAGTACTTTGAACCAACACCTGCGCACCCATACAGGCGAGAAGCCATTTCATTGCCCTTCGTGCCCTCAGAGATTTTCACAAAAGGGTAGTCTGAACCGACACCTGTGCACTCACACAGGAGAGAAGCCATTTCAGTGCCCTTTGTGCCCTCAAAGCTTCTCGCAAAAGAATACTGTGAACCAACACCTGCACACCCACACAGGCGAGAAGCCATTTCAATGCCCTTCATGCCCTCAGAGCTTCTCACAAAAGAGTACTTTGAACCAACACGTGCGCACCCATACAGGCGAGAAGCCATTTCCTTGCCCTTCGTGCCCTCAGAGATTTTCACAAAAGGGTAGTCTGAACCAGCATGTGCGCACCCACACAGGCGAGAAGCCATTTCAATGCCCTTCGTGTCCTCGAAGCTTCTCACTAAAGAGTACTCTGAACCAGCACCTCTGCACCCACACAGGCGAGAAGCCATTTCAATGCCCTTCGTGCCCTCAAAGCTTCTCACAAAAGCGTAGTCTGAACCAGCACCTGTGCTCCCACACAGGCGAGAAGCCATTTCAATGCCCTTCATGCCCTCGGAGCTTCTCACGGAAAAATACTCTGAACCAACACCTGTGCACTCACAGGTGAGAGGCCATATCAGTGCCTCGCATGCCCTCTGAGCTTTTCAAAGAAGAATGCTCTGAACCAACACCTGCGCACCCACACAGGAGAGAAGCCATTTCAGTGCCCTTATGCCCTCAAAGCTTCTCACATAAGTCGACATGGAAGGTTCACCTGCACTTCCACTAAAGTGAGAGACTGTTTCAGAGCTGTTCATGTCCTGAGAAGTTCTTGTGGAAGCCTGCATTAAACCAACAGTCACTCAGGCGGGCGGCCATTTCAGTGCCCTGCATGCCCTCAGCAATTCTCAAAAGTTCTTACTGAAGGACCATGTGTGCATCCACTCAGCGAGAGGCCATGTCAATGCTCTTCATGTACTCGAATGTACTCATGGAAGTTTGCACTGAACTTCACTTCCACTAATGTGAGAGGCTGTTTCAGGGTCCTTCATGTCCTGAGAACTTGTCATCGAAGTATTCACTGTACCGACACCTGCTTGTCCATACAGTCCGTAGTGAAGGATTACCTGTGTATCCACTCGGGGAAACGCCATGTCAGGGCTCATGTCCTCAGAGCTACTTGCAGAAGTTCGCACTGAACTGACACATGCACAACCCACATAAGCAAGAGGCTGTTTCAATGCCATTTCTACCCTCAAACCTTCGGACATAAAAGCCATCTCAATAGGCACCTTGTCACAAGTGCACCACACATGCAGTGCAGCAGTGCTGAGTTGTGTGCACTCCTCATTGTTCCTTCTTGCTTTTCATGTCTTCCTTAGTTTTTCCATGGAAGCTCTGCATGCATGTAGGCCTGTAGTTCTATACTAGGATGAAACATTGTAAGTTTTCACTTTTCGTTATTATGATGTTTAAGCTCTTTGTTGCAGACAAGCACTTCTTTCTGTATTAAAGCGTTTAACTGCTCTTTACTAAATCAGTTGTGCGAGTTCGTTTCAATGCACTAAATAAAATTCGGGATTGGGTTTTGTTAATTATTGATATTTCAATACTTCCACTAATAGCATGTAATGTTTCAATTCGCATTTATTGTGCTGAACACTTCAAGAGAATTTGAGTGGCTATTTACTATTGCTATGTAATGCAGTTAAAACAACCTTTTCTCGGGAATTGAAATTATGCAATTATGTGCTTTTTTGATTCCTACTATGATTCAACTGGTTTCAGTGATACTAAATGCACTGGTATGAAATTTTCTTGCTCATAAAGATCCTTGCAGACCTTTGAGAACCTTGAAAATTGCTTCATAATAAAACATTGTTCTCGTGGACTGAAGGCCCTTCAATTTTTATGCATCCTTAACCCTTTCAGTGTCGTTTCTTCCTCCCAGATAATATAGAAGAAACAATGACTTATATCTAATTATTTGGAAGGGAAAAAATGGCATGCATAATGGCACATGCAACCTTAGTATGGTCCTCACACTCTTGTATTTTTATTTCTATAACCTACTTAAAAGAGATTTGTTAAATGAGAAAGACAGTCATTCTATATACACTGCTTGACCAAGTAGTCGCTGCGGTTGGGTGCAAAACAATAAAAAAGGAAGCGATGGAGATAAACAACAATCTAGCCCTCACCTTAAACGAATGTGCTTGCGTGAAGTCAGCTTAGCTTTCCTCAGCTGTCCAGTCAGGCTATTCATCCTGAACTCAAATAGATGTTTCAAAAGCCAGCGATATGGGCATAACTCACATTCCTGTCATGGGAAACAATGTGCAAAATGCTGATAACATAAATATAAATATGAAAACTGCAAATGCATTTTAAAACCGAAAAATCGCGAAACAGTCGATTTTTGGAAAACCACATATTCGGGCAGTATGTCTTATAAGCAACCATTTCTGTAAATATCAACGTCTAATTCATGGCGAAAATGTTTCAAATAAAGTTTACAACGAGCCGCGGCAGCCCTTGAGCGGTGAACGAGTACTCAAAATACCCCTACTTGGCGCGAACGCTATTTCTCCACCGTTACCCCGAGCGCCGCCATTTTGGTGGTCGTGCATTCTTGTGATTTTCTTTTCCCCGCATGCTGAGGCGTTAAAAAACGCACCTCAGCATGCGAAACTATTAGCTTATAAGACAGTAATACGACCCAAACTAGAATACGCATCAGCCATTTGGAACCCTCGCCAGACTTCCCTCATTAGCGCCCTTGAGGCATTTCAGAATCGGGCCATCCGGTTCATTCACTCCGCTTTTTCATACGATGTCAGCGTAACTTCGTTAAAAGCGGAATCTGGCATACAAACCCTTTCCCACCGCCGTTTAATTGCCCAGCTTATCATTATTTCACATATTCTACCACAGCATACTCAATTGTGCATCTATCTTGCCACCATCACGCATATCCCATCGCATAGGACATTTCTTAAACGTAGCTCGTCCACAGGCGCGTACTATCACTTTTGCATCTTCTTTTTTCCCTCGAACAGCCAAAGACTCGAATGGCCTTGCGCACAACGTCGTTTCTATACCCAGCTCATCTGCCTTCATAGAAGGAATTGCCTCACATTATGCCTTATAACATTTCGATATTCTTTGTTTGTCATATTCTTTGTAACCCACCCCTTAGGTAATACCCCGAAGAGGGGTCTTTAAGGAAATAAAGTGAAAGTGAACCCTCCTTAACCCACACGAATCCTCCTTCATACACCTTAATCCATGATACTCCAACCTAATCCTCCTTCATTCACCTTAATCCACGATAATTCTCCTTAATGCACCCTAATCCACCTTCATCGACTTTATTCCACCCTAATCGTCCTCAATGCACCTTAATGCTCTTTTATCCACCCTAATCCTTCTTCATTCACTGTAATCCCCTTAATCTACCATAATCATCTCTAATGCACCTTTACCTACCTTCATTCACTCTAAGCCACCTTCAACGACTTTAATTCACCTTAATTATCCTTAATACGCCTTAATAAACCGTAATAACCTTAATTCATCTTTATCCAATCACTAATCAATCATTACTTTGTTAATCAATAATCATCTCTTATACACGGCTGCACATGCTCTGGTTCGCTACCGGCCTGCCTTCGCTTGCGTGATATTTTCTGTAGCTCACAACGCGAAAGGCTTTCGCTTAGTTAGCCACACACAAAGGGATGTGCCACAAGCAATACTATATTATATGCACAAAGTAAAGCATCTCATCATGTGGCAGAAAAATTGGAGTATAGAACTCACCTCAAAAGTCCTCTTACATCGCTATACCCCGTTCGTACGGCTTTAAAAAAAAAACCAGCCTCCTCATAAACGTTGCCTTCAGCATTATCGATGCTGTAAATATCAGCATTTCTCAAAATTTTCACCACTGGGGCGCGTAACTGGCCCAAAATAACGCCTACATAGAATGTTGCGGCCCGTCCGCGGGAGCCTAGGAGAAAAAGCGTGCCGTGCGCAGCTGGCGGGCGAGGAGAATCGAGGAGGAAAGCGCCGCAAGTAGGAGAGTGTCGCTGCTCTCAAATTATCAAGGGGTTTTAACGTCGCTCCCTTAAAAATTATAGAGGAACCTTACGCGGGAGAGGCGTAAATCGCTCATGATTGGAAGGTTTGCGAGAGCTTTCAAACGCGAAGCTGAGATTGGGCGAAGCGCGGCGCTCCTCAAGGACGCGGGCGAGCCCGCGACTCGCATTGGCTGCTGCGTGCGATGACCTAGTAATACGTCCTGCCGTCGTCTGCTTCGGCTCCTCCATCGCCGGCGCCCTTTGTGCGTTCCGCTTGCCATCGTCTATCTTTGCAGCCATTCGCATATTCTCCAAGTTTCTACCGTCTTTACGAAACCGTTGCGTTTAGCCTGCCGATTCTTGTGCGGTCGGCCACAATGCGCCCAAAGGAACTCAAGACGCTACACGCGTTCAGTGCAAGGAAGCGTTCTATGAAGCTCGCCCGCGCGCCGACGTTGATCGCACCGATGTGGGGCAGCTTCTGCTTCATCTACGCAAGAGCGTGGTTGCGTCGACGCTTCTAGCAACGTGACTCCTGCTCCACCGGCGCAAGAATTTGTCGTGACAGGTGCGCCTGGTGTCTCGTGCTCATCGATAGCGGCTTCCACGTCCTCTCTTTCATCTGCCTCGGATAGTGCGATCACGTTGTCCACTGTGCACTTGAAAACGCGTTTCCTGGCGTGTGAGGAGAAAGAGGCGGCGGATAAAAAACGCGCTGCTGTGCAACGAGAACTTGGCGCTATGTCAGCGACGGAGCGAAAATTTCAAGCAATGGAGCTCGATCCTGAAGCTCCCACCGCTACAAGTGAAGGCGAAAAATTTCTCGTTGTGAAAATGGATGCCTTAGGCGACCTGCTATCCGGGACCCCGTGCCAGCGGTGCTTCGCGACTGGGATGAAGGTTCAAGGAGGCACCCAACTTGGACTTGCAACAAAGCTTGAGCTGCTATGTGGAGTAGTTGCAAGCTCGTGGAGTTCTGCTCGTCAGGATGACTCAATGGCCTTTGACGCGAATATAAGAAAAACAGATAGGGAAGGGACAAACAGCCCTCAATGACTTTTGGGCAGCGATGAACGTGTCCCATCGTGGCCTGCATCATAAGACTTTTCAGAAGCACTTGAAGAAATTCAGGGAACCACAGACACAGTGCATAGACAAGTTCTATGCAGAATCTGCTTCTGCTGTGAAAACCACCTACAAAGACCTCCCTCTCTCCCACCCGGCCCCTCCCCTCTCTTAAAAGGCGAATAAAGTTCATTCATTCATAGAAAGAAATGGATCCGTATTTCAGCAGGGATGTCACAGTAAACTTTGATGGAACATGGCACAAGCGTGGCCACACGTCCCATATTGGAGTTGGTGCAATAATTGAATATCATACGGGCCTCACCTTAGACGCCATTGTTTTATCGAACCAGTGTATTGGTTGCCAAGTAGGACCAAAGCCTGGAGAGCCAGGCGACCCAGGCTACGCTAGCTGGCAGGAGGATCACGTGTGCCAGAAAAACACTAAGTCTGGGAGGATGGAGGCTGAGGCAGCTGTCATCCGGCCTTTTCTCACGTCTCGTGTCTGACGGAGATAGCGCCACCTTCTCTGCCCTTGTGCAAGAAAATGTTTGTGGACTGGTCCCCATTTCGAAAGAGCAATGCCTGAACCACGTCCAGAAGAGGATAGGGACAGCACTGCGCAACCTTGTGCAGAAAAGTGACAAGGCTTTAGGAGGGAAGAGCAGCCTGACAAAGGCCCTCATCGACATGTTACGGAACAATTCCAACGATGAGGCTGCAATGAAGCGTGCAGTGATGGCATCGTACCAGGCCCCGCACACTCTCATGTTCTAGTGATCGCCACAGAGGGCGAGAAATCAACCGCGGCGCGTTCCAGCATAAGCGCGCAAGGGGAGGGACTGTAATTTGGTCGCATAGTTTCATTTGTATTTTTTCTGCTAGGGGCGCTCAACGCGGCTACACTCTTAAGCAAAATTACACCTTTTTGCCACACAACTATAATCGTCATTTGTCTTCTCCGCATTTCCTTTCTTTAACATGACGAGCCCGGTACTTTTCAGTAATGAACGGCATGCGCGTTATCAGCATGACATAGCCATAGAGTTTAGCATTCCCGACAGGAAAGTAGCGGGCGCGGCCTTTTCAAGAAAGGAAACGCAAGCAAGGCAGATGACGATTATCGTTGTGTGGCAGAGATACACCCCAAAAAAAGAGAAGGGAAGAAGGAAAGGCAGGGAGGTTAACCAGACTTAGTCCAGTTTGCTACCCTACACGTGCGGAGGGGAATGGGGAGTGAAAGAGAGAGAGAGAGAGAAAAGTTAGGTGTAGGAAGTCTATAGTCGGGCACTCAAGTCTGTTGCCTTCAGGTAGTGAAAAAGCGCTCGAACTGATTCCTGGGCTAATGAACTGTGAGGCCAGGCTCCCAAGATCTTCGCTTCCGTAAATGGCCTGTCATCCAGTCTATTCAAGGCACACTGGAGAGTCTGACGTTGATTATCGAAGCGAGAACAGTGGCACAGAAGATGACTGATGGTCTCTTCACACTTGCTCTTAGCGCACATTGGTGAGTCCGCCATACGATAGCTGTAGGAGTTGGTGAATGCTACTCCTATCCACAGCCGACACAGCAGTGTTGCGTCACATCGTGAAAGGTTCGCTGGTACAGTGATGGGTCGAGGCTGTATAAATGACACTTAGATTTCTGTGGTGTATGCCAGTAACTTGACGTGATGGTACGAGCGAGACTGCGAAGCTCTCTTGCAGCGTCTACCCTCGATAAAGGTATAAGGAGTGTCGGTGCGCCAGCCTGGGCACGTCGGGCAGCATCATCGGCGAGGTGATTACCAACGACGCCACAAGGTCCCGGCAGCCACTAAAAGATGATATCATGTCCTCGTTCAGAAGCGCAATGGCAAGTTTCGTTGATTTGTGACACCAGCTGTTCATAATTGCCACGTCGTAAACTTCGCAAGCACTGGAGGGCTGCTTTCGAATCACAAAATATTGCCCATTTGTTGGGTGGTTCTTTTTCAATGTAATATTCGACAGCAGCGCGAAGAGCGGCCAGTTCGGAACCTGTAGATGTCGTTACGCGTGAAGTCTTAAACTTGATGACGACCGATTGAGATGGTATAAAAATGGCGCCCGTCGAATTTTCCGAGACGGAACCATCCGCGTAAACATGGTTTCGGTTAACGTATGAACAATTAATGCAAAAGTTGCAATGTGATCTGCTTGAGATCGAGCCGCGGTGGTCAGGCTAGCTTTCTTCACTATTCCCGGAACAGCAAGGTACACAGGATGCTTTTTCAAGCACCACAGAGGGGATGGCGTTCTTGTTGCGGGTGAGTGCCTCAAAGACAAGGTTACCCCACAGGGTGTAACTTTGCCTAAGAGTGTAGATATTGGATCTATAAATGTACATATAGTAACCGTCAAACATAGTTAACGTGCAATTTCTCGCGAAAGAAACAGACAATACTTTTTATTAAACCTACGTTATTAAAACTTGTGTTTTATTACTTGAATAAAGGTTTTGGGACCTCACTGACGTGTCATAAGGAGCAGTGGGTGCAGTCCACGCCACGATGACGCCACCACACGATACGGTCATTTGAGGGATCACCAGTCCTTCTTGCGCAGGCGCGAGTAAGAGCGGGCGCGAGAGAGAAAATCTGGGGGCTTTTGCTCCTTGAATGTATGACTCTGCCTAGGTACTAAGGAGGAGGTTTTTTAGCGCGTGTTGTAGGCGTTTGTCCCGAGGCGTTCCGGCAATAGGTGAAGCAGCAGGAACACTGACGCCCGATTTGGCGACCGCTGTGTCGGAAGCTGCATCGCTCGTGCTAAGTCAGTCGTGGCGGATGTAGCTTCCTCGCGCCTTGCGGCAATGTACCTTGTAAATAACATCACATATGTTTGTGTGGGAGCAGTAGCGACCTTAGTAGAGTTCGGGCCGCATAGATTTAAAATCTAGGAGGCAGAACGCGCCTAAGCAATGTCGGTTGAGCGCAAGTGGCTGGAAGGCCGCCGGTGACGATGACTGACTCAGCACCAGCGCCACAGGCGCTAGAAATTCTGTCCGACGTACCTTCAGAGGCAAAGTTCTGACTGGTGTCGCAAAAGTCGCGGGGCGCAGTACTGTTGAACTTATATATAGCGTCACAAGTTGGCGGCTGGACGTAATTATATTTACTCAATCGTGTTTCTTTGCTAATCTTAACAACGCGTCATTATGTCGTATTATTGGCGGTGCCTCCATGACACCAAAGCGGCAACGGGGACACCAAAGTTAGAACCCGGACCGGACCATGGGCTCGCCGAAGCCTGCGCGTGCCAGAGGTGTATAAGATCGGCTGTCCGCTATGGCGGACACTCAATTTTTTATGCGAACACCCCCTGGCACGCTTCGGCGTCCGCGGCCCCAACCCACGGGCCGCCCTGCTTCCAGCTTTGACCCCCCGCTACCCCTTGGATGCCCTGGAGATTCTGCGCCGCCTGCTTTATTATAACCTCAGGTGCGCTCCTGAGGCCTCCGTTTGCCGGTTACATGTGCTCTCCTGGAGCAGTGCTTGTAAAAAGTACAATCTATCGTAGCGACGAAAAAAGCGACCAGCGACTTATGCAACACCAGTCAGAACCTTGCCCCGTCGGACACAGCGATCACCAAATGGGGCGTCCGTGCCCACTGCCTCACCGCGCGGGCAGCCAGTGGCGGAGCGTGAACTCGACCTCACTCCACAACGCCGGCATGTCTAGGGGACAAATGCTACAATGCATGCTCAGAAACCTCCTCCGTAGTGCCTAGGCAGAGTCATACTATGGTGGCTGTAGTCATACGTTCGAGGAGCAAAAGCCCCCAGATTTTCTCTCTCGCGCCCGCTCTTACTCGCGCCTGCGCGCAAGCGACTGGCGATCCCTCAAATGATCGAACGTCTCGTCGCCTCGTGCAGCACTCCGCTTTCCTCCTCACCCTTTCGCCGCTATCCTCCTCGCGCTCTCTTTATCGCCGTCTTTCAACCTCCAGTGCCCTCCGCTCGTTCGTTCTGCCGGTTACGCTGAGGCTGACGCGAGGGTGTGTAACGAAATGTTTTGCTTTCTGGTTTTAGTTTCGTTCCACTGAAAAAAGTCCCGTTCCGGTTCTGCTCCGGAACGAAAAAAAATATGATCCATAACGTATCGTAACGGTTTTCGTTCGCAAGCAAAAATTTTTTAAGCAATGTAACGATAAAAACATAGTATTTATTTTTATCAATAAGTGAATTATGAATTGCGAGATCATGCTCAATGCCTTGAACATGATGTCAGAAGCACCACGTGATGGAGTGTACTCGCCGAAATGCGAGACCGCTGTGCCGATAAAACGAACTTGAACAAACGGTAGAATTTCGGCAGCAAAGCGTTGTATCCGTAGAAAACGAAACGATAAGCTCATCAGCGCGCTAGCCCTGGGTTTTGCTACGGTGCCGATCTGCTAGCGCACCGAGCGGCAGGCTTAGGTTAGAGTGGCGTACTCAACCAGCTTTCGTTCGCACTGTCCCTGCCTCTATGCGGACCTCCGAGATGCACGCTAATTCTGACGTTGCCTGACGTCGATTGTTTCGGATTGCCGATTTTCCCCTTGAACCGAAAACCGATCAAAAATATTTCGGTGTCACTCCGAAACAGAAAGAATAAATCACGTTTCGGTTACGTTTTCGTTCCGGTCAAAAATATCGTTTTCGTTACGTTCCGACACAATGACCGACACTCAACGCAGGAACGGGTGCCTAAGAAGTGCGCTCTAAAAAAAAAGAAAGAAAGAAAGTTCATATTTGGGTCCCGCCATTCTTGAGACACTGCATACGTATGGATATATGCACGTGTTACAATCGTATGTGTCCACTCTACAGGCCAGTCCTCCAGGATAGCGGATTAGCCAAGTGTTATAGGAGACAGTGCACGTACGTGCCACTGTCCGCGACAACCTTAAATGTATTTCGATACTTGTCGTACTCGTATCCATCACTTCGATTGCGCTTTAAGAATTAAACTCACCTGTCGGGCTAGGTTTTGCCCTTCGGGCCACAAAAGCGATGCTGCGTATTTCGAGGTGCAGCATAATTATGACTATAACTGAATGAACTATATGAACACTCCAGTGTGCGTACTGGCAGCTTCTCTCCTCACGTTTCCCCAGCACAAGGAAAAGCCAGTCAGGCTCAGCCGGCCAGCTAGGTTAACCTCTCCCTTATCGGTTCTATCTGTCGGATAAATCTTTCTCCCCGCATACGCGTGCATGCGAACATGCAGGGACGACTAGCTAAAACAAAATGTATACGTACAACATAGCACATGTATCAACCGACGCAGCGTCGTCAACGTCAGAACAGCGTAGGCCAATCTCTGCCATTGTTCGGCACCTACCTGTGTCGCATCACATCGAATTTCTTAAGTGCACATACCTAAGCATATATGCGCAATGTGAAGTAAGAAACGCACGAAATTAAGTGGCCATGCTTTCACGTAACTGTCGTGGAAATGCCACATCGGTCGATCTAAGTTTGCAGCGTTGTCGAATAATCTAACCTTGCAATTTAGAGCCCCTAGCCAGGCTCCGTCGGGAATGTTGACTCTATACGCTAAAATTTGTAAAGCACCAGCCAGAAAGCCTTCTAACGCATGGATTGTTGAAAAGGACTTAGTTTCAGCCGCGATGGAAGCAAATGGAATGTCTCAAAAGCAATGGTGCGAGGAGGCGGGCTATATCCTCTACCAACGCCAATCGGCGCCAGGCACCGGGCGGCCGTCACAAGGCGCCAGCGACGTGCTAGAGTTAAACTCGCCGCGAACGGCAGAAGTCAGAGCACTGCCATGTGAAGCAGACGATGGTACGAAGGCGGTCACGGTGCCTCCAGTGATTTCCCACTGCGGGCCCCTCACCAGGTCTGGCCATTTCGAGCTGACAAGCGCAGTGCATACAATGCGCACTAACCATCGTGCCTGCTAAGTATTACATCTCTGCGCGCCGTGGAAAGAGCTAAAAAACCAAACGACGTTCGCTCTCCTCCTCGCGGGCACCGCGCTCCCAGCCGGAGAGTCAGCGTAATGACCCTTTTTGCGGCGATCCCATGGGCGATCCCGTAGGCGCTGCCATGTTTGATTACGTGGTGACGCGTCCATTGCTTGCCTCAACTGCCTCCGCGTTTACAATGGGCGTGTATGACGCCGGTGCGGCTTAGCAAACCTCTGTTACGGCAGATATCGTAGGCGTGACTGTGTGGACGACAAGAAGCTTTGGCCACAGCTTCAGAGAACATGCAAAAGCGCTTTGGAAACTGATTAAGCTATGTCCAAACGGCGCGAGTAGCGTATGTGGTGCTCGTTTAATTTAAAAGCAAGGCTAAATATGTATTTCAAGCTATCCAAACTTTCCGCTCATGAATTCTATAAGGATTAGCGAGTTTGGCTCTTCGTTCTTTATTTGATAAATATTTTGAAGCAGCGGCTTGTAACATTTCTAACTCAGTAAATTTCCTTGGGGCGATCACTATCTGCTTATTTCTGCCTAATCGCTCGCGGGTGTGCTCAGTTCCGATAGATTTGTTCTTGCCGCGCGAAAGGCTTGAAACGTTGCCGTTTTGTACATTGTAATAATACTTTGTAGTAAAGGTGTATAATCGCTAGTAACTCGCCTACTCTTGTAGACCGTCACAAAACACTCAGCTTCGACCATTCGTGCGCTATCGGTGCAGTCCGTCATTTATTGTGCGCATATATTCAAGTGCGCCCATCACTTATTGACACGTTGGCGATAGAGTTGGGGTAAGATTCCGTGCCAGTAGGGGTAGATGTATGTAGATACTATGCGCGAAACGTACTATGAAAGAAAGCGGTGCTATTCTCGGTGTCATTGTTTAACGAGCGGCACTCACCCTTGCCGATGTTCCGGGGCTGAAGCACTTTCTTTGAAGGTTAGCGATGCAACGCTGGGGGATGATCAAATTTCTGTTTACCCTTGAAGAAAGCCGTACATCTCGAAGTGCCGGTAACACGTACGGACAGTTGCAGCAACGGTCCGCGAACTTCGCTACACAGGTTCATTCCATTCCTTAATATGCCAGTCACTATTTTTTTCAGCCAACTACTGCACAGGTCTTCAATCCACATGATTCAATGCGGCATGATTGGAGCACAGTGCGCTAGCGATAACTCAGTTGCATTTCTGACAGCTGACCGCACAGAAGCAAGGTTGAAGCGGTAATGGTTTCGTATTCGTGCGCTGTCGCCGAGGCGACGTGCCACCAAAAGCGCCATCTCGTTTCTCTAGAACTAACTGATCCGCCAAAAAGGGTCAATATCGCACAAGTGCGCATACGTACATGGCAGTGCTGTGACGTCGCTCATAGTGGCACGTGACTGAGAATTATTCAAGGCAACAACAGTTATTTGTTTGATCTGTTGCTTCAATAGACTAATTAAAGTTTAAAGAGATAGTAAAATCTACACACCGAATGAGAGATGTAGGTGCAGTTGCCCGGAAACGTGGGAAACAGTCAGGGGTGCGACGCTTAAGCGTCTTTCAAATTTTTTCTTGCAAATGAGGGTCGGCGTCGACGTTGTGGGGCTTTCGTGTTTTTCTTTTTCGGCTCTCAATAAGCGCATTCATGCCAAACATGACCTTCAACATCGCGTTTGCTTTTCATGGGATATATTGAGCTAAGAGAGTTGCACTGCTACCGAAGCGGTCCACAAAGACTGTTCTGATTTTCTCGTTGATCATACATGGACGAATTAGTTGTCAGAAGACTACAAAGATTACCAGAGTGACTGCAGTGGTTATGAGCTATAACATGTAGGCTTGTGCGTGTATTATTCGACCCCAATGGTAGGGAAGACCGTTTTAATGGAAACACACAAACTCAGAACCATCACAATCTCTTCTTTATTTACTCCATTGACAAATGAGGTGACGGTGCCCTTGCTGGCAGAGCAGGTTCAACGCCAACGTTCATTATCTTATGGTCCGTAAAGTACGTAGATGCATACTTTAGAAACGTGATTGCGTTACAGTTGCACTGCATGCCGAGCCGCGTTGCGCTGGGCACGTGCTGCTTCTTCCGAGGCGTACTTTCGCGGTCGACCACGTGACTTCGTAGACGCCACCGAAGTAGGCGTTCCTGGATCCATTTCGCAACACGCAATGGAGACAAGCCAACGCGCGCGTCGTTTTTATAGAAGTGGCGAGCACTCTCCCGTGACGTCACGACCCGTATGCGCGACGCGCCACAGGTGCACCGTAAAGCCCCTTAAACTTCGTAAAGCAGTGCCACACTTTGAAGAATGCCGCCTCCTCCTCGCGCACTCTGGCCGAGGCCGACGCCGTGTCGCTATTGGCCTAACAGCATCACGTGGGCCCTCGCGCCATGCATCAGCTCCATTTTTGCTCGAGAAGCGCCTACGGAGTGGCGAGGGGAGGAGCGCATGTTGGCGCCTTTGCTACGCTCGAGCAGTGTAGCCGCCGCCACGGTCGAGGAGGGAGCGCGAAAGAGAGAAGCCCCCTCTCCCATGACGTCACGAACCGCTAGGCGCTCTTTCGTCTCGCGGATAACACCTGCTCGTGTGGAGTAGAGGTAGCGCCTATGAGTCTCACTGCAAAGCTTCCTCGGGGTGGCCTGGGCTCGAATCCGCCAACGGGAAAACGCATTCCGAATTTCTCTTCAAATAGTGACCTTTTTCTATACGCTACATCGATCTCGCACATAGCACACGTGCATTCATACAAAATTCCTTACAAAGTTATTCCTCCTCGGAATTTTGAGAATGGCAGCCCACAAACAAATGTCACGAAACAAAACACCCACAGCGCATGCCTTTTATGTTAATTATTCACAAAAACTGAAATATCAAACGTTCGAAACAATAACAGAAGATCGGCCCCCGCGCTTCTACCAAAAAGCTCGCCTTCCTGCACTGGTTTCGCTGCCAGCGTCTCTCGGTGTTGCTTCGTCGATCACACATGTGTCGGTAAGTATACCGTTCTCTGTCAGTTGTAATCATGTTTATCTTTGCAATGCTTCGGCAACAGTAATGTCTTAAAAACGTGCCCAATTTTCAGTCATGGTCCATTTCACACAGCTTAGCGCGACGAGAGCCGTCGGTGGCGGCAAGTGTGAACACGCTGGTGCGTTTTTCGTTCGCCGTCGATGCACAGCAAACAGTCATGTGCCGGACTCAAGTAGAGTTCGGAAGCGCAAGGAAGGAATGTATACCCTGAAAGGAAGATTGATGCACGGATATGACGCTAAAACGACGACTACAAATCTGAGTGTTCGCCTTCGTAGCCCAAGCTCCGGAGCCGTTACTCCTGCGCAGGCGAAGACAGGCAATTCCCGCGGCCGGGACACGAAGCTCTTGCGCACATGAACGGCTCCTTTTTCAATGCTAGAACTACTAGACCATAACAAATCAGCGTCGGAAATGTACAGTTCTCAGCAATTGAAACGCAATACAGATTTAGGTGCACGTTAAAGAACCCCAGGTGGTCCACATTTCCGGAGACCCCTACTACGGCGTGCCTCATAATCAGATCGTGGTTTTGGCACGTAAAACCCCATAATTTAATTTTAATGAAAAGCAATACTCGAAGAACGCGGCTGCCATTTTCTTCCCCTCCCCCTTTTTTTGTGTCACAGGTGAGCTCTAGGTGATCGCCTTGGGGCCAAATGCAGTCGCTATGCGTCGCAGAGGTTCTCGCTTCACAGACGATGCATCAGCGCCGGCGACCATGCGCTTCAGCTATTACGCAGCTTGTATCACCTTTCAATTGCCGTGACCTGGCAATTGCTATTCTGCGCCTGCTACGCTCGAGCGGTGTAGGCGGCGCCACGGTCGAGGAGGGAGCGAAACAAGGAGTGAAGGCGGAGGAGGAGAGTGCCGCTACTTTGCGACGTTTAAGGGGTTTTATGCAGTCCACCTCCTCCTTTGGCAACGACCCTTGCCCCATTCATTCTTTCTTGCTGCGCGGCGCATTTCACGAGGCAGATTTGGGTGCTGTACTTCACTGGAATCCCAAAGTTCGCGCTACGATAGTCTATTTATGCTTTGCAGTCGCCATGTGTGCGACGTCATTTGGTTGGCGGGTAGAGTACCTCTACAAGCGCAGTCCTTTGCTTGAATCGTCAGCTGCCACGGCGCGCGTCTCTGTACATAAATTATGGATACGATCGTCACCGCGTTATCCACGCGGCATGTTTTGTTGGTTGAGAAATGCTCAAACTTCGATGGCTTGCACTGACGTCATCGTAGTCGCCATGCTTGTGCACTGGTACGGCGATAAGCTGGGTCCGTGCCGTCACGTGAAAGCGATCAACGCCGCATTTCTGCAGAACTTTATTACAGTGCATACTGGCGCACCTAAGTGTTGTAATCTCTGCAAGTGCACATAACTGAGCTTGATAAATGATAGCCTCGTTTAGCTTTTCATCTGCGCTTCTGCATTCGAAGTCCCCCTTGTGCCACACACAGGCACAAAAAGATCAACTTGCTAATGCCTGAAATTTTAACGCCATACGCATGATGCCACACGGACAAACCCAATGTCATTCTCCTTACCCATAGTTTTGCGCGTTCGTCGGTTTACTGTCGATGCCATAGCTTATGCAGATCAGTATAATTAAAGTATGCAAAACAGCGTCTTATTCTATAAAAAATAACTTATACTTAATGTTCAGCTACAAAGCTTCTATCACAAGCTGCATGCAGCGAACTTTTTCAGGTGGGCAGTGCAAAGGCCTTGTCGCAGCAGGCGCCATTTTGCTTCTGGGCTTTGGATTTCGTGTCAAATGTCATTAAAGGGACACTAAAGGTTAATATTAAGTCAACGTGGACTGTTGAAATACCATCCCAGAAACCTCGAAACACTTGTTTCGTGCGAAGAAGAGACTTATTTTAAGAGAAAATGCGTTCTGAAGCGTCCGCGTACCTCTAGCGCAGTTCAAATCGCCCGCCCTCCGATCAAGAAGTATTGACGTCATGGTCTCATAGTGACGTTGCGCCGTCGGCGAGGAAAACTGCTCCCGCAGACAGCGCTACTAGCGCTACGGCTTTTCTGCACAAAACGCAAACGCGCGGCCAGAAACAGAGCCAAGACAGAGCCGACAGCAGCGCGAAAGCCATGGCGAAAGCGGAACTATGGTGGCTAGCGGAAGGGAAAGCGCACGACGATAAGCTGGTTATTTTATGACGCCAACTTCGATGCTCGTTGCAATGGATGACCCTGACAACGACACATTAGCTCGCGATGCTGGGCACCGATGAACGTGACCTGCTGTTGAGGGCTCGCGCTGCCGGCGTCGTTGCGTACTACTACGACGACGGCCTGCTTTGAAAGGCACTTCACGCGACTTCAGTAAGTCGGTGTTGAACTCGTAATCCTCTGGACGAAAGTGCAGCGAGCACACTACGTGATTCTTCGGCGCTTTGCCAGCGCGCTGTGGCAGAGGTACGGCACTTAACCACTTCGAACGGAGAGGTTCACTCGTTGGCACAGTGATAAGTAACGTTGGATTCGCCGCTGCAACTGCCCTTGGCCAAGTTCCGCGGACCGTTCGCGCATCCCACGGCATCACATGGACGTGGCATTCTCGCTGCTTGTTCCAAATGCAAGTTTCGCGAGCCAGCAGGACCACCGCAGCACGACGCGATAAAGAAACTGAAACTCCAAAGCGCGCGGGACGCTAAGTCGAGCGCGCAGAGTCGTGCGAAAACGAAACCTTTCGATCACCCATACTACTCAAGGGTAACGTCAAAATGTTTTTTTTTTCTTTCGTAGAATCGAATAGAAGTAGACAAGTAGCATTTTCTTCCGTCTTATGCTCTAATGAAATGATCTTTTTAATACAAGTAGTTGAGTACTAGTGACAAATTATGACGAGGAGTGCTTTCGTCATTGGGCTAGTACCGGAATGTCGCTGGGGGGGTCTCAAATCGTGTCGTGCATTTACCTCAATTTCTCGGTAACTAAAGCTCTGTTCGCGATTATATTCACACCTTAGACGTTCTAGAGCATTGCTTTATCGCTTTGACTCGACTTTCTGGTAACCTTTAGTGTCCCTTAGGATGTGTGGCAGCTTCAGTAGGCAAAAAAGAAGGTCATTAGGGAACTTATGAGATTAACGACTGAATGTCACTTTTTGTGCCTGCGTGGCAGTAGAAACTCAAATTAATTGGCCCACTGCTGCTTTCAGCCATATAAAACAAAACACACAGGCACTCAAAACACAGTTTTGCTAAAAAGAGGGGTGTTTTTAATTCCAAATGCTACAGTTGGAAGTGTGGATTTCTCTTTTTCCCATTTGTTACAATAGACACTTTTGAGGTATGGTACAAATGATTTCTGTCGGCAGTAGTCGTAGAGTGTGTGCTTCCTGTACAGGCTTATAAATATCTCTAAAATGAAAAACACAGCATCAACAACAAACTGGGTAACATGCAACAGTTTCAGTGTTCTGTCTAAAAATACAATAGGAAAAAAAAAAGGAAAAGAAAGGTAAACCCGTCACACTATTATCCTTGCGTTAAATCTGTTCCACACTTGCAAAAAAAGTCAATTATTGGCATTTTCCAAATTCGGCACAATTGATCTGCGACAGCTTGATAGAACGCGTTGACAAAGCAGCGTCCTTGTATGTGCACCAAAAAGAAAAAACTCGGACACAGTTGTTACACACGCTGTGGGAGCAATAGTGTACCACAGCACCTCGGGTGGCACTGTGTCCACTGCGGTATGGCATGATGAGACATTTGAACTAGCAGCTAAATAAATACAAAACAAATAGCACAAAAAGAGGCAGTGCGCTACAAAATGTATTCATTAACCTTACCTCACCTCGAATCTTAAATGATCTGGAGCAACATTCCTCTTTTGAACGAAGCAATTCTACAGCTATGTAGTTTGCTTTTTTTTTATCGTGCTAGCACTGAAGAACTAGTTTAATAAACTGGCTTCTCCGATGCACGAGTGCCCTAACTAAACTACCCAACTGAGCACACATTTATGCCTTAGACACTATATAATGTAAAAACTGAACTCGCACAAAGTCCTGAACAATTTATTGAGGCATGTATTAAACTCAACCTGCTGTAGGTGCACCAGTCATTCTGTCTAATGGCAAAAACGTCATTAGAGCAATAGCAAATGGAGAAAAAAAAGGAAACCTACCACATACAAGCAGGCATGTATGTTGATAGCATCACGCGCTTTGGCCGTCATACTGAACAGAATAAATTAAGATGGTTGATGAGCAAGCAGCATGAATATGAATTCACTCGCTGCACATACAGAAATACTGATGCCTTGTGTCGAAAACGAACACATAGATGGTTAATTCTTAAGAGGTGTAAGCAGGTAACAGTGCAGCGATGTGACGCTTGGCAGCTCTTTGAAAACTCAGGTACACATCTGAATGAAGCAAGACATTTACCACTGAATGCTATAGGTGAAAAGGCTGCAATTCAATACAAACTTTGGCTGTGCAAGTACCCTGCTCTCAAGCACAAGAGCTCCCTCCCGAGTCTCAGAGTTCAAGTCAAACAAACTCAATCCCAGATTCAAGGAGTTGCAGTTTTGGCAGTAAAAAATGGTACACCAACGCCACACCGCAGTGGACATCTTGGACACAGGTACACATCTTCCGCGCCCCGTGGGCTGCTGAAGGGTGATGGAAATAAAATTAAGTTGGCCTGGTATTGCAGGCACAAGAACTCTTGGGCAGTGGGGAAGAAACATGTGATGCTTTCTTTTAAGCTTCCGTGGTTTTCACAAAGTTATAAACGGTTCTCGCCTAGGCTCATCCATGCGGAAAAAAAAGGGAAATTTGTGGGTCTCCACAAAATACACGCCGTGTACGGCACCATCATCACCTGTCTGGAACTAAGGCTACGATGAGACATAGTCACACTGATGATATATGTTTGGTTACGCAAGAAAGCCAATGAAACAGTTCCATCACAATGAGGCCAAGCTTTCTCATGCTAAGTAACACACACAACACTAGGAAAGAGAGCCCCCCCTCCACAACCAACTCACTTTGCAATTGAGAATGTTGTGCATTTCCATACAGTGCCAGCAACAGAATGTGATCCACTACACATACTGAGTAAACCACATTGGTGAAGACAGAGAAAAAGAAAGAAAAGGTTGTGCTCCAACTTCAAAAAATGCCCAACAAAAACGGTGTCTGTACACATGAAAAATAAGAGCGAAAGAGCAAGAATGGAAAGAAAACGGGTGTATTTAAATAAGCGACGCTCCTTGAGAATGCCCACAACGCACAAAGTCCTTGTAGCCGCAGCTCAGAGGGGATGTGCTCACAACACCCATTTAAAACAACACTTCCGGCGATCACCTCCAACAAACGTTCCAACATCACCAGGCATAACACACCACACTGTATGCACTTGCAATCTGGCAGGCTAGGATGATCTTAGTCTGCCCTGTCAAGGGCTCGTCGGCAACAATGCACACAGTGTTCTCACCCCTTGCAGCCACGAAATATCACTGCTCTAATACGCGTGCAGAACTCCAGGCACCTCGCGTCATTCCCACAGCCGATCTGAGTTTGGAAGAACCCGCATTCCTGCTTGGCTACGATTTTGCTAAGGAAAGGCAGAGGACGTTTTTTACACATTTGCATCATTTCGCCTCAACACTGATATACTCCATCCAGTACAGTGAAGTGTATGGCTTGCATCAACCTACAGGACAGCCAGCTGCCATTAATGCTGATACTGCCATGATGCTTCTGCTTAGTTAGCACTGCACAGAGGGCAATCAACAGCAGACAATCTCCTTGTTGGTTTACGCAACCCACAGCTTTTACTGTACTGCATGTAGTTCGAAAAGTGGAGTATGGTGTGCTGCAGTGGTTTAGAAACTACTGTGTACAGATGCTTTCAGCACTGGTTTCCTGTCAGTGTGTTGCAATAAGCAACAGAAAAAGAATGCAGTATGAAACAATGCGTATGTTAAATTATTACACATATTCCATTCAGCACTCCAAAAGGAGCTACTTTCGCTAAACTTCCATATCCTATCACATGGGTGCCTTCAATCTTGCTTGAGTGCTTCATTAATCAGAATAAAAACCTCTAGTGTTCTTGAAGGCTGCTGTTGACATGCTCTGACTCAGTTGGCTACCAGATGCAAAACAGTAGAAACCTTAAATGAACTTGGAGATCAAGCATATCAACTAGGATCAACATTCTGAGGGGGATCAATTATGTTTCAGTGTGCTCAATAATTTTGACACAGCTTCACTCAAAAAGGACAGAAGCTACCACTTGACAGGTTTATAACAGGTAAAAATTTCAACAGATGATCATGCTTCCCTATTTTGGTAGCTACCACTGCTGCTGTACAAAAGTAGTCATAAGAATTCCAGATTAAAGCTTTCTTTTGCCAGGCTCCATCCTCCAACCCCCCTTTTTTTTCTACTTTCTAGACAAGAACCCAAGGCAGCACACCAGATGCCCCAACTACGCAGTCCTCAAGAAACGCACATCAGCTATGGCTACATCAAGAGATGGTAGCCAATTATTCAAAGCCATTCAGACAATGCAGGCTTGGCAAAACTCTGAAGCAGTAGGGGGAATCCCACAAGATGCCAGGTGTCGCATATAAGGCGTAAACATGAACAGCGTGCATGCTATCAAGCTGAAACTCCCACCACCTTTTCTCGTACCGCGAACCATACATGACTCGACACGTTGCATGACGGCCAAGCTTACTTGCTTCCTTATAAATAGGTTTCCTACATCATCCATGACCATATGCGCACTGTTCCTACACTGAGGCTACCGGAAACACGAGTCTAGCGAGCAAGCTTAATCACAACACCTAACTACTCGGCGGCCATACCAACGCACAACGTCCCCTCTTCAAACTACGAGCTTACCTCACGGAGAAGGAAAAAATATGTGTACATATACAAGCTTCTTTCTCAACATATCATTTTCCTCTCACCAAAAGCAAAGTGGGACTTAATCCCTGCTTGATTCTCGTGCGCCAGCACTAGAAATGCTATTTACAATACTGTGCCATCTTCCATCACCAAAACTTTAACGAGAGCAAGGAAGGAAAAAAAACTTGTCATGCTACAGCTATGCACACTCGGAAAAGGGTAGCGTGTAGACACGGCCACAGGAAAATAGAGATTGCCAATGTAGCCGAGACTTGCGCACACATACACAGCAGCAAGCACGCGTCCGCTCACGCTCCTCTAAAGTCGACCCGGAGCAACAGAAGAGAAGCTTGCGAGCTCATCTTTTCTAGCAGCTGACAGTGCACGAGGATGAGCCCTCCACAACAAAGCACAGCACTTTCGCACAGTTCCTTCACCTAAAACAATGGATGCTAAAACGCACACGCACAGAAAAGTAATGTTTTACAACATCGTGGCATGAATAGACAATGTACAAGCTATGCATCAAGTGGCAGTGTTTATTCTCAGGTGTGTGAGTTTGCGGGGTCCTCGACGAGACACTACTCGCGTCCCCGACAAAAATATGCACAGATCAGACAAAAGAAAGGAAGGCGTCAACCCAACAGAATGCGGCTACGAGAATAAACCTTGACCAGCGAAGGAAGCAATCTGCACAACTGCAACGCCCGGAGAGCATGCACGTCCAACAAGAAGCAGTGTCTTCAAGCATGCCTCTCGCACTAGATTTCGAAAGAGCAAACACAAGCGTCAAAGAAAACAAAACCTGCGCTATTTCTCCCACGTATAAAAGGCAGACTCCCTGAAAAAGTTGAAGCATTCCGGCACAGGTACACATAGCGGGGTTACATACAACAAATGCAGGCAGAGAGGATTTGAGGGGAAGGAAGCCAGGTGTTTTGCAGCACACGATGGTAAAAAAGCAGCAATCGGAACATGTAGCCACATCATAGTCTGCCGCGGAGAGGGAAGTCTCTTGCTTTGCTTGGCAACACAAAGGAGACAAACAACCGTAAGGGAAAGAAAGGGAGGGGATCTTCTTGAAGAGGGTCTTTCAGGTCACTCGTTCACAATCGGCATCTTGGAGTGCACAATCGAAGGGTGTCGGGAGAACCACGGTGCACAATGTTCTCACACGCAAACACTGGCAGTGATTGTTTTTTGCTTCTAAAATTAACTGCTGGCCAGGCGACGTGGAATGATGCACGGAGGAAAAGCAGGTTGGAGAGAAAAAGGCAAATAAATACACGAGGAAGCAAGCTCGTCAATGTCAAAGAGGCCAATTGGCTGGAGGAGACCTTTGCACACAACACAACAAGAGAGACGTCAGCCAAGACACGTATGGCATCACAATGTACAAATTTGCAGCGTAGCATAGGAAACAGTTGGAAACGCTGCCAAAGTAAACACGGGGAGTGTCTTGATTAACGTTTGAACGCACTGGCTGCCTAGATCTTAGCAGGTTTCTTTGAGCAGGGCCAAGGGTGCCGACATCGTGATTGCGCTTCTTTGGAGCCTTCGTACACCATGAAAGAGGAAAAAAATGGCTCCTCCTTAATGAGCAGCTAAAAGCAGCTGAAGCTTTCCGAAACCTTGGCCATGTAACAATAGACAGGACTTCAAACCAAGAGATGTAATCTGCATTGCTTTTAGCTGTGCAACTTGTCGCTAGTAATTGCCGCGACACTTCAATCCTGTAGGCAGTACTGGCCTCAAGATTCGGGAGACAGTTTACTCCCTCTCTTGCAAGCGTCATCAGCCGAAAGGTGCAGTTTCGAAGCATTGCTTGTGAATGGCAACTAGTAGGCAATTCAAAGCTGGCAAGCTCATTACACTCTGCTTAAATGTTGCTTTAGCGAAAACTCTAGCTGTACCCAAATGCTCCTGAACTATAACCTGAGTGCTCTCAAAGCAATCTCATGCACCTCTATGCTACTTTCATCCAAATCTCAGCTGAAACGGAGTAATAAGTGTGAGACATGACGGCCAAGTTATGTTAAGACCAAAAAGTAAAACTCCCAAGTTGCCTGGAAATTCTGTGAAAAGTCAAAAGCACTTCTGCAACTTGCAACTTGGCCACTGTGCAGCAAAGAACAGGCAGTATGGTTTCCAAATACGTTCCGTACGAAAATGTGAAACGTGAAGCTGTAAAGTAAGAACTCCTCTGCCTCTGTGAAAAGGCTGCCTGGAGGTGCCATTCTTAGCATTAGAGCAGCTTCCAGTAATTTGGCCACCCCAACTTAAACAAAAAGGTCCGCTAGTCTGCCACTGAAGGAAGACCGGAAAGACAAAGCCAACAAACAGCTGACAGCAAAGTCCCGTGTGGACTAACCAGCAGTCATGCAAATGAACACACTTTGGTCTCACTGGCTCACTTATTTTTGGTCTCTTGGTTTCGCAACATTGCAAGAAAGCATCTACAAAATGCAATTTTTTTTTTTGGCTTTCATAGCACCTGCACTAAGTCTGCATGTCAGTCTGGGAAAAAAAAAAAACACTAAGCATGGAAGCATGCACAGCCTGTTAGCCCTGCAAACAAAAAGGGACATTACGTTTTGCATGAAATTATCCAGCTTTTGCGAGCACTACTGTGCACAAACTGCTTCCTTAAAGAATGTGTACAAAACAGTTAAGAAAAAAACAACTAAGACCTTTATTTCCCTGCTCCCATGTTACGTGGAAAACACAGAAGTTAAAGCTGGGAAGGGGAAACAGAGAGTAAGGACATGAACAAACTAGAGGAAGAACACTACGATTCACTCTTCTGACTAGTTTTGCATCAAAAATGAAAAAAAAAAAGAAAAATGTTGGTGGCAGTGATCAGTCTTTAATGAGCTACAGTGCCTATCCATGGCACGCTTTGGTTAGGGGAGGGGAAATGCTCCAGGAAAACAATAATGCAATAAATACAACAAGCAAACGGCACAGAGGAGGGTTGTTTTCCGGCTGATAACTGAGGGCCTTAACATTTAGACAAGCTTTGCACACGATTCAAAAAGCAGGCCACCATGGAAACAGCATAAATACGCTTGGTATAAGCATTCCAGTATCAGAAGCTCAACAATTTCACAGCACACAGAAGCTTCAATGCGCTTGCTGCTCTGTAAAAAACACTGGAAACCAGTTTGCCACACAATTCAATCAGGTGCCACAAGTAACGGTGCATATATGCAGACTCCATAGCTCAGAGACTCCATGGGGTCTGCAAGAGCCCTAGCATGGTGGGCAGTCCACAAATTGGTGACCGATTTCACGGCCGTGTTCAAAAAGTCTGTGTAAAACATGCTTTTGACCGTGCCGGGCAACCCTCCAATAAATTCTAACATCAGACACAAGAGGCACGAAAGACCAGGGAGCTGCACAATCAGGTAGAACCCCTGAATGGTCACGGACAACAACAACAAAAAAAAAGCATTGCCTAGTTCCAATTCATGCTTATGACCATGTGTAGTTCAGAGGCCAATTACAAACCATATTATGTAAGCCATCGGTCATGGCATTCTCCTTTCATTTGCTTACCACCAACTCACTCTGCATCAACAGCTCGTGCTGAATAAATAACTAAAGAACAAAAAAGTTAATAGCATGCACCACGAAACATGGTTTCCTGAAAACAGGCTGTCATGAACGCAATGCAGTAGTTTTAATGCGAGAGCTTTTCATTGGACAGTACCTAAATGTGCAACACCCTGTTCTAAACAGAACAAAAGTGCTCCTCCCCTCCCCATAAAATATAAACAACAAGAAAAACGACACGGCGCCTTTCTGAGGAGAAATCCGGAACCCGAGGAACCGAACGATGACGATGACTCCCATCACCTCTTCACTTTCCAGCGTCGGTTGTTGGCCCGCAGAAATTTAAAATGGAACAAAACAAGATTGTTTCAAACACGTCTGCACACACTTCTGTCACGTAGGATCATCAGGCATCGACCGAACTGTGTCCCAGGGACTCTGCGCTTGTCGCTTCGCTGACGGGCGCTGTGGCAGTGTGGGGGTGGCGATGGTGAGAATCTCGTCGTTTCCGCTTGCGGGTCGAGCCCCGGTGACGCCGACGTCAAGTCAGGTAGTGCTGTGTGTGCACTGTGTGGAGAGCGAAAACAGGGTGCCACATCATCAGGCTGCCAGTTGCTACAAAGGTGCAAGCATCGCTCAAAGAGGCCACCGACGTCCTTGAAAATGTTTGGTGAAACTGATACCTGAAGGCTTATCACATCACACACTAGTGAGAAATGGAAACTAAGCCTTGCAAATGCAAACGGTCACATGGTGCTGGAAACATGTCAAAGGAGCTGCTTTGCTCACTCCTGGGTAGCAGCAGAAAAACTGCCACGATAATTATGTCTCAATCTAGAGAGAAATCGTTGAGAGTATGCTACACTGAGCCCAACTGCCTCTGCATAAAACCTTGTATATACCAAGGAAAAAGCAACTAAACCTTCGTCTGGACAAAGCTACACATCTGCAATACCTTGGCGTAAATGTAAAAGAAGGGCAAGGGTGCTGTCATGTAAAACTACTTCAACTAATTTACTTTTCTGTGAAGCAACAGCAAGCTAGCGCTACGTTGTTCTTGTTAGCGCTGTTGACTACTAAAAAGTTCACTCGCTTCTTTCAGTTTAATAAATGAAACAATTGTCCCTTACGCACCTTTCACTTCAGTCAACTTCACTGGATATTTAAAAGCACTATTCCATAGCACATTGTCCACACACTACGATGGTGGACAGCTGCATGTTCAGATGATGACTGCATCCACACGAACAGCACCAGTCAAGTTTACACTTTCCATTTTGCACAACTGGAAGTCACACAAGCTGAACTGCAATGATCAGAGCAGAAGTTCAGACAGTTGGATAACGTGATAAGGCCTAAGATTTGGCTCTCCGGATGTGAAAAGTACTTGAGATAAAAGCTTAGTGAAGCAAGTAAGCTGCATTCATGGCATAAGCATAGCATAATAAAGAGGCCAAATCAACTCAGACTGCAGAGGCAGCCTCACCAGGATGGGGCATCTTGTGAGGCGTCAGTCCTGGCGGGTGCGCGGCGTAATGGGGCACTCGCTGAGCCGACTCCAGGGGTAGCGTGTAAGGCCCTGCCGTGTATTGGGGCGGGGCCAAGTGGGGGCGGGGCCTGTGCTGAGGCGGCGGCTCAGTTCCCGCTGTATGCTGCGAAGCCGGATGGCCGGCCGCTGCAGCAGCCAGTATGTTGGGTGGGGGCACGGTGAAGTTGCACGGGGGAGGTGCCATGGAGGTGGGGCCAAGGAATGGGGGCGGAACTGATGTGTCCGGCAACACCAACTGCGACGGGTTGTACACGGGTGCTGTGCGTGGAGGGGGCGGGGGAGGAGGCATGTTGAAGGGCGGCGGCACCGACACGTTGGCCACCAACGGTGGCGGCAGCGAGCAGTGTGGTGGCGGAGGCGGTGGGGGAGGAGGGGCCGCTGCCATCTGCGGCGTTAGCGGGGGTGGCATCGGAGGTGGGGCCAAACTGGACGACGTGACCAGCATCAGGGGTGCCTGTGGCCGCAGTGACGACGAGTCGAGGCTGGCAGCTGCGTACGACACAGCGGCGGCGTACGACGACGCAGGGTCCGAGCGAGATGGCGCCCCCGGAAGGGTTGTCGTGGCCGCCGGCTGCTCCTTGGCCCAGTCCCAGAGACCGTCCTTGTCAGGAGCAATGCCCACGGAGGAAGCCTGCTGTTGCTCGGAGGTGACTGAAATGTCCCGGGTGCCGAGCCCTAGCTTGTTATACACGGTGTTATCAAGCGGCGGGTGCGGCGGGTCGTCGGTGCTGGAGGTGCCACTGCGTGGCGTGGCACGGTCAACATCGTCGCCATCGTCCTCCTCAACAGGGCTGCCGGGGAGCGGGCTTGTGGACCGGCTGCGCCGGCTGAACGGGCTGTCCACGCTGCTGATGGGGCTGTGCGGGCGCTCATCGTCGCGGCGGACACGGTGCGAGGGCGGCGTGGGTGACAGCGGCGTGCGTGGCGTAACGGGCCGCTCGGGGGAGGCAGATGGAGTCCGAGGGGGCGTGTCTGGCGGGGTGCGCGGGCCCCGCCTCTTGGGCAGCGGAGAACGGCCGGCCGTCGTCGGCCCGCCCCCCTTCTTGGAGGAAGAGGAGCAGGGGGAAGGCGCCGGCGGACTCCGGTGCCTCTTGCGGGCCGTGGGCGAGGGCGGGCCCGCGTTCACGGCCTTGATCTTGATGGACAGGCTCTCGAGCTGCGTGCCGCTCTCCCCTCCGCGGTCCTTCCGGTGAACCCTATCGACCACCCACTTCTTGTGCGGCTGCTGCTGCAGAGCTGCCTGTCGGGGGGCCTCGCAGTGCTCCGACGAGGATGATGAGGACGAAGACGATGTGGAGGACGACGAGGCCCCACCAGTGGTGGCCGCTGGCTCCTTTCGTGATGTGGCCGGCACCGACTCGGGCTGCTGGTTGGAGGAGGCAAGTGCGACCAGTTTGTCGAAGCCGCTGCTCACGCGCGCCTGCCAATGGTGGCGGCCGTGCGACGAGCCCTCGGGCCTCCGGGACAGTGCTTCAGCCTTGATGGTGAACTTCTCTATGAGGGGAAAGGGGGCAGCAGCAAGCCGAGGGGCCAAGTAGAATGCCATAGGGGGAAGGGAAGAGGGGTAGGTGCCAACAGGGAGATGGCCAGGGGTGCGTGAAGTCAAGGGGAAAATAATGGTGCAAGGAAAGGCAAAGTGATTTGAACAGTGTGAAGAGAGAAGACAAGACAAAACCAAAGGTGGAAAGGGAGATCAAGCAGAGGCCAGCAGGGAGGAGGTGGGGCAAAGAGAGAAACGAGCAAGGATACAGTCAGGGTGATATTCACAGGAGCAGAATATGGTCACCAGCTTCAGTCATGTGCCATAACATGAGAGGTGTACACAGAGGTCCTGTAGACACAAGCAACACTGTCTTAATGCCTAAAAACGCATGAGAGAACCTAAAGTCGATAGCAAATCAAGGGACATGGAGTCTAAAGGCAAGCATCAACGACTGTGATGTTTAAATGTTATGAACTAACGATGTTTCACTAAAAAGTTCAGCGCCTAGACCTTGTAAAAGTCAGCATTCTTCATGCAGCATTATTATGCACAAAGACTTACGATAAAGCCATGGTCTTGCATTATCAAGTTAGAACACTCCACACCAAATGGTTCACTCATTATGTTTGTGTTAGCAGAAAAGCAAACATTGTCAGCTCTTTTCTAGATGGAAAACGTGCTTTATGCATATTGCAGACTGATGTGTTCCCTAACAAGCTGAAGAGTTTTGGGATATCGCTTCAGTTCTCTATAGGTTTACTGCATCTAATAGTCTCGCAATATGATCTGAATACAAAAGTACCATTATGTCTGCCTTAAAGGGAATCCGTCAGTGGTCTGTCCCACGCACAACAGTTGTCAAACTTGGCTGATTGGCCGATAATATGAAAAAAAAAAAAAAAAAAAAACTGGCTTATTAAGTTGTTCGGCACGTGCCATAGCAGTTCCACCAAAAATTAATAGAAGGAACTGTGGTGCTTAATTGTTATGTAACCACAGGAATAATGGTTAGTACACAGATTTGTCTAATATTTATACTTGTGGCCTCAAACGTTCTTCTGACGTAATTTGTCACACATTTTCTACCAAGCACTCAGTGTTTTTTAAACACAGCAAGGCAAGTAGTGCTTGCTTACATACACAATCATTACGAGTCCTATGAGGCCAGTGCCTTTGAGCTGATCTCTACTTCTGCTTCCTCGTATTCCCCACAAGCACAGCTTGTGTGCCTTGTTAGTTAAGTCATAACAATAAATATTTCACATGACCCAAAAGTGAAAATATGATTAAATTAGCCATCAAACAAAGCAAATGGGAGATTGTTTTGCATCCGGTCACTTAAGCCACTGCTTTTTCCAAATCCTGTCAGATGCCCTGCCCCGTGGGGTTCCCTAAACTGATTTTGTGCCACAAAATGAGCATGCCCCAGCAATAATGGCTCCCAAGGCGTCCCTAAATGTCACATTGCCATCGTGCACTGTACAAGAGAATACATAGCTTGCAGTTTTGTGATCACTTCAGATGGAAGAATTTCTGAGCTGTAGTTAAAAACAAGAGGCCCAAATTTGCACAGCAACAAATGCCACTAGTCTGGCCCCGCTTACCTTCGACATCCACTCCCGTTTCTGACTTCATCCGTATGCACACAGTCTTGTCGCCAAGCCCCAAGGGAGGCCTGATGCTCTCCGCCGTCGCCTCTGTACCCCGCAGCTTGTGCGGCGAGTGTTTTCGTTTGAGCTTTCGTGATGCTCTGTCTTCCCGCTTTGGGCTGTAGCCGTTTCGTGAAGCCAGAAGGCTGCCCAGGTTTAAGATGAGCCCATTGGACGGTTTTGACAGCGGCACTGCCGCCGGTGAAGCTGCATCGTCAAGCTCCGCTTTCTTTTTGGGCTGCTGAGGCGGAGACGGTGACACAGACACCGGCGGCGGCAGTGGCGGCGGCGGCGGTGGAGGTGGCGGCGGAGGGCTGGGCTCCCGTTTCCGGGGCGACTTCCTGTGCTTGGACTTGGACGGCGAGCTGCTCTTGCGTGACGACTGGTGTGCGGCACCACTGCTACTGCTCATAGCAGACGAATCCTCAACAGGCGTCTTTGGCGTCGGCGGCAATTCCTCTTGGGTGGCACAATGCACCGGTGACTCTGGTGGGGCGGCCGTCCGCTGTGGCACAGGCAATACTGTCTTGTGGTGGCTTGACTTTGTTGGAGACTTATCTCGGCTCGTGTGCAACACATCCGCGGTCTTCGTTGCCACGGCTGAGGGTGCAGCAGCTGGCATGGTTTCGGTATGCGTGCCTGGGACCCGCCCAGGTGTGACTGGCGAGTAGGTCATCGAGAAGCAGCTCGCATCAACAATGTCCTTGATACCACTTCGGATTACTGGGGGGCGTGGTCTCTCGGGCGGGGCCTCCTCAGCAGTTGATGTCAGTGGTGCTGCGATCTTTGGAACAGAAGCGGCAATATTTTTGTCCTTGGTGCCTTTCTCCTTTGGAGGGGCACTCTGTATGACACTAGGTGGCCCACTGTCGGGAGGGCCACGGTCTGAAACAACACTGCTTAAATCTGTCGGTGCTGACGGCTCCTGAATGGGTGCCTTTGCTGAAACAGAAGAGGATGACCAAGCAGCAGCTGGCAAAGTGGCAGTTGCCTGTGGTCCCAGTTTTGGCGGTGGTGGTGTTGCCGTACGAACCGCTCGGTTTGACAAGTCATCTGGCTTGATATCGGCCTGCTGCATCACACCAGGCTCGGAGACAATGTCGGGGACTGGTCCCGCAAGAGAGAGTGGCACTGAAGGTTGTAGGTGCTGCTGCTGTTGCATTGTGGTGAAGGGAGAGGCAAGTGTGGGCGGCCTCCGCGGAGGTGGCGAGACAAGGGTGCGCTCCAGCTCCTGCACTTCACCTTCCAGCTTCTGGACTTTGTTGTGAAGCTTGCGGCGCTGCGACAAGGTGCTGCTGATCTCACGCAGAATGTGCTCGTGCGACAGCTGGCTCAGGCCCTGCAAGAGGCGTTTGTCACAGAGGATGTGAATGACTGAATTAAATGGACACACAGGCAAATTACTTATTTCAAATTAATACAACATGGCTGCTTATAAGTCTACATTTCTTTTTTCTTTCTTATAATGGCTGTGCTGAAAGGCGGGGCTGAGCTATATGCAGAGTCTGCAGCATCTTCTGCAGCATACATGCAGAACTTGTTTCCCATCCAACTGCAGTTTACGCTTTGTTATCGTCTTTGGCTCAAAGTTTGTTCTGTGGTTGATTTCTAGTCAATCCTCTAGTGTCTAGCGAATAATGGGGGAGTGCTACAGGCCATTCTACCGAGTCACCTGCATTTTCTGCTCAGTTTATGCAATTTATTGCGCAGCACTCAGTCATAGCTGTAACTCAGCCATGCTGGGAAGCACTGATCTTTCAAAACTGGACCAACTGATGCCACATGCAATGCAGCATACAAGAAACTGCAGTGCAGAGCATGGCATTTCTTTCCTTGTTTTTTTTTTTTGGGGGGGGGGGTGCAGCACAGCTGTGAAGTTCGCTTTTCTGCAAGGAAGGATACGTTCAACACACGTGACCATGTTTTGGCAAATAGGGGTGTGAGCAGCGCCACCTATGATGAGTCTATGCAACTATGACGAGAGACTTCCCATCATCCCACTATTGCTGTCAGCGGCTGTCACAGAGTCTGGCGTTCCCATGCGAGGACTCTTATTTTTTTCATTCTCCTCCACTGTAGGTTAGCAAACCAAGGGAGCAGCCTCGTTATAACCTTCCTGCCTTCCCTCCTCTCTTTGCTCAGGACTTCTAGAGATCTCTCAAAAATTCCAGCACAGCCTTACCTCTGGGTTGGGGGGCAGAAAAAAGCCGTTGGTGGTTGCCGCAGTTGCCGCGGAGGTGGTGATAGTGGGGACAGCAGCAGTGGTGGTGCTGTCTCCTCCGGTTGAAGCAGGAGGGTTGGCGACCCCTGGTGTGGAGGGTAGGGGTGGGACCCTGGCACTGGGAACCTGCCTTGCCAGCAGTTCCGCCTGCTGCTCCTCCAAGTGAATCACCTCTCGCTCTAGGGTTGCTGCCTTCGATTGCAACTCCTTGTGGCGCACCACAATTTCTTTTGCCTGCAGGGGGGGAAAAAGAAAGAAAGGAGAGAGGAAAATGAGACAATCAATGATGCGTTCTGCAAATGACCCAATCAGCACCAACTGCTGTGCGGGTGCACTATTTCCTGGTTATGTGAAGCTCACACGGACAGCCTTGCGTGTTATACAACTGGGGAAACTCCAACTTGCAACATTTCTTTGCAGTCATGTGTTTGCAGTCACATAACATGTTTTGAAACCCAACATCCACCACTCTGTCCCACTTGTGCAAACGGAAAGATTGTTACAATGAACATGGATAACATATTACCGGTTATGTTGCTGAACTCATTAAGTTTTATTAATTACATGCATTTTAATTTATGTGCACTGAATCCACTTGGCTACGCTATGGGTACACTGAATTTCCAGCATGAGAAGAGCACACCAGATGCAAGCGGCAGGCCTGCGTATGAGCTCAGAAGTGTAATGACGCAGGACAAATGGCTTAATAAGAGGAAGCTTTAGCTCTGGCCCAACTCCGACGTGACCTATTCAAATACACTTAAAACGCAAGAATGCTTTCCTGAGATAACCCTTGGACCGATTTTAAAGAAATTTGTTGCATTTGAGAGAGAAAGTTATATTCTAGTGACTTTTGGAAGCAGATTCTTGATTTAAGGCCTGAATTTTGTTGAAAGAATTTCAAAATATTCAGAAGTTCGAAAAAAGTAGAAGCACGAAGTTTACGAATTAATAGCTCTCCATCAAGAACAGATATCGCAATTCTGTAAATGTCGTCCATTATATAATTCAAAGTGGACAAATTCAGTATGTCAATTTATATGTTACATGAATTTTTTATGTTGTGTAAAGGGGTTCTGCAAAAGCTGTATTTCCATATTACTAAATTTCTTTGAGATTCATGTGTAAGATATCAATTTTGTCAGCTTTAGGTGTGCCATTAGATGCAACTAACAGAACTGTGATATAATTTTTCATTGCTGAGTTACAGAGCTGTTAACTTGATAGTTTCGTTTTCTGAAAATTAGTGATTTTTGCCAATTTTTAGTAAAGGAGTTGACGACCTAAATCAAAAATTCAAAATGAACAGTCCCTAGATTTTAAGTATTTCTTTTAAATGCAACAAACCCCTTCAAGTTCGGTGGAGTGGTTGCCGAGAAAAATGAATTCTCCGTTTACATGTAGGTATTTAGATAGAAGCACGTGAGCTAAAGCTTCCTATTAACCATGACCTCTCAAACGACCCATGCAACGGTGTACTTCCCGGTTTCGGAAGCCATTTCCCAACTGCGGAAACAAGGCTGCCATGGCCGTTTATTTGAGCCAGCAAGAGCATGGTCATGGCTTAACTCATCGCTGTTGTGTGGCAACAAGGTTGCTCGCGGAATCGCACGCATGAGTGCACGGTTGTGCATTTCTAGAAATAATTGATAGATTTCCCAAGTAAACAGCAGAATGAAACACTACACAGCTGAACGTGTGCTTCTGGCAAGGCTCCATTACTTAATGCACCGAGGTGGAGAACATCTTGGCAAACCCAACGCAGCATGCTAATCACTGCTGCGATTACTGTAGTAAGGATACAAACCTAAACGCTAAGTTCTGCTCCCGTTTTCACAATTTTTTTATGTGCAACAAAAAAGTCAAGAAAAATGTTTGAGTGCCTCATAACACATCTAGCATGGCAATGCTTAGTATGTATTACAGGAATGCGCAGTAAAAAGCAAAATTTGAAGTGTGTGGCTGCTTTATTTTTCAATACCGACACAACTGCGCCGTGGGTGCTGAAATGGTTGTGGTGCCACTGCTTAGCTTTCTCGTTTAGTCAAATCACAGCGAAAATTGTGAGGTGTGTTTACTAACTAGAGGTGCCAAAGCCTAACACTGCATTATCAAGATTAGTGCACCGAGCCTGCATCGTGTTGCCTGCATGCAGCTGTCACTTGCGACAGCAATCTGCACCTCAGAGCCAATTTTTTTTCCCTTACACAGGGAGCCCTGTTGAGTTATTGTCAGTTGAATTGTGCTGACATGAAATTATACACCGAGTTTTGGTTACATACCACCTTTCTAGTATATAGTGTTCATTACAACAAGATTCGACATTCTACCTCTCCAAGGCATACTAAAGATCAGCTTGCATTATCAAATCAACCAACTGAATTGTCAAAGTATTCTGCCACAAACGTTTATTTACCTGAAGTAGCCTGCGATGGCTGTAGCCACTTGCTCTCAGAAGATGACACTGTACAAACAATTTGACGTGGTGATATACACTGTGAAGTCCGCTTGGCACTGTTATTGTTCCCAGGGAACTGTTTCGCAAATTGTTAAGTACAGTCTCGACAGCGCTCCACCCAATTAAATCTGGCACAATTACACAGGCGCAGCTGAGGGTCCAAAAGGCGTTAGGTAAGCAATACCGCCTTGCAAAGCAGGCCTAATCAAAAAGCTGCACGCTCTTTATAGGCACACTATAGGTGGGCAATGTCCCATCTCATGTTTCCATGCTGTATCTGCCAGCATACTGGCACCACCTGCAGACACCCAGCACCAACACCCTTCTAGTACACAGTCGGAACCTGCGATAACGAAATACCGCAACTACGAAATTCTTGCAACAACGAAACATTATCGTATCCCCGGCGAACGCCCATAGGACTCAAAGGATTTCGTACCTCTTGGCAACGAAATGTCGCTGTACTGCAATACTGCATCAACGAAATTTGCTGGACCGTAACTCCGCATATTGCGTAAGGCTAGCGGGCTCCAAAATGTGCTCAAATGCGACTGTATTGCACTAAATTGTGTAAAGCACCACCACATTAAACTTGTGTGGGCGCCGGCATTTTTGTTCACAAAAACAACCAAGCGCCGGAAGCGATCAGTGTGCTGGAAGTACGTCATGGCCGCCATCTTGTTTGTTGATTGCCCGTTTGAAGCGCCACCATGAGCTGCACGCACGTTGCTACTGACATGTGACGACGGTGTTTGCACGCCTACTAGGCGAGATCGTTGTTCGTTCAGTTTGCATTCCCCGCGGCCGATGACTCGGCGAGGCCTCGGCCAATTGCGTGAGGCGACACTGGGCGGCAACGCACTGTGCAATGTGAGCCTTGGTGAGCAAAATGCAGCAAAAACAAAAACATCCACGTCCCACTTACATGGAACTGTTTACGGCGTTTGAGATCCGTTTACGGCGTATGGAGTGTCACGCAGCGGGCCATGAGTAAGCGATCATCCGGGAATACGCATCCCTTGCTTCAAGAACGGTGGTTTTGGTGGTGCCAACCGACAGGCATCGTGTGCGGATTCGGCGCCGGACGTAGATTTGCGCGAAAGGGACGTTATCTCCGATCGTTTGCCTTCGCATACACGAGATACGATCACTTTAGCGATTGGCACCTACGGGCAACAGCATGCGCTGGAGAAATGCTGCTGCATGCACCGTTGCTCTGCGTCTGGTGCCGAGTTACGCAAAATCTCGCAAGGTGATCGCATCTCCGAAAGCAATTGACCGAGAATACTGCGCTACGGCAGAACTGCCACTGCTGGTCGATGCATGTGGCATACTTTGTACTGTCGGCAAAGCGGTTCTATATCCTCGAGCAAAGCTTGCAAAGTAGGCTAATGGAATTTGGACAGTAAAGTTTCGTTCTGCAATGTATTACCTATCTATGCCGTCTCTTTTCGCAACAACGAAATTCTCGCAAAAGCGAATTTTCCCCGCCGATTTCGTTATTGCGAGGTTCAACTGTATCCTCATAGTGAGGTTCAATTTCAGACGCTCTAGTAATGTTACATCACACTGTCAATGGCAGATACAGAGCAGGCGAGCAACTCTATAAGCAGGCAGCATCTAACAGCATATTGCAACAACTGGAAACCAGCAACCAGAACACCATCACCGCCATCCAAACATAAAGGAGGCTAGAGAATGCACTTGCTAAAGCAGTTCCGGTGTTCCCCAATGTTCTGGAGCTTGAGCCCACATGCGATTTTAGCAGAGCAGTCTCCCATTCTCCATGGAGTGATCTCAACTCGATCTGTCTATTAGTATGGCAAACGTTGCTCCAGGACAGAGCAGACGACGCTGCACCCCAGAAGTGCTCTTAATATGCCACCAGAATTTGGCGTTACTGAGGTGGGGGAGCTTGATGGCTAGTATGCAAGAAACTACGCGTTTCAAGTTGACGGCAGGTGCTTACCATGTTGATAAGGTCAGCGGGCGTATGGCTTTGCACTCCCAGCTCGTTCATGCGCGCCTTCAACAGGACCACGCTGTCGTCAATGAGGTGCTTGATCTGTCGCTCCAAGTGCGCTGCCTTGGCCACTAGCCTCTCGTTGCGCTCCTGCCCAAGGAAAAGGGCGGGAGAGAATGCGGGGCCGGCGTTAGGCATACCTTCATAACATGTGCGTGTAAAGTTTAAGACAAGTCTACACTTTCCATTTCCCCGAAAGTGCAAGAGTTCAGATGCTGAAAATGAATGTGAAGTTCTGCATCATGACATTCATGAAGGCCCAGGCATTATTTCAATGGTGACGACAAATTACTAAATTCCTAACAGTTAAACATGATCAGCCTTTACCATCTCATGTAAATACAGTAAAACCTCGCTAAACCGTACATGCTTAAACAGTAGTTTCGCTTAAAAAGTGGTGAAGTCAAATCCCCGACTCAGCAGCCATTGAACATAATATAATGCGTTTTGTATCTGCATAAACTGTACCAGTTATTGCGTACGTATCGGTTACACGTAGTGTTTCCACTTTTCGTCGCGCAATCACGGCGTTGCATTGTCCCCATCGGGCGGCCCAGCATAATAACAAACCTCAGAGATCAGAACAATGGCCTCGAAGCGCCCTGTGTGTTTGTGCATGAAGCCACATCAACGTCAATGTCATTTCGGCGCCATGCCAGAGACTGTTATGGCGTGCAAGCCGGCACTAGCGTCATGCCAAAGCTCGTATAAAAAGCACCGGGTGCGCAGCATAGAAGAAAAATAGGACATCATTCATGCGATCGAATGTGGCACCAAGAAGTCAGCGCTGGCACGCGACAGGGATCTACCGTTGACTACAATGTGTGGCATTTGGAACGAGAGGCGGTTGCTTGGCAGCGCTGCTGCAACCGCGAAAAGATGTCGGCTACGAGGTTCGCCTTTTCGCCATCGTCGCCTCTGTTATAGCCGAAGTATTGCCTAATGGCAGTGATGAGGACGGCATGGAAAGCGACAGCATGGGCGATTCAGGCCCAGCAGTGACAGAAGCTGCACGTTAAGTCAGCCTCATGAATGCAATTGTTGCGACGGGAACAGCACCCCACCGACTCCTGCAGCGTTACTGCACCCATGTACAGAGAATATGCAACGCCAACGAGGAATCTGCTGTTGCGAGTATTTGGCGAGAAGAGGGGCCGGCTGAAAAGCTGGCTTGCAGCTTCAGTAGGTTTGAGGCTGCTGTCATTGCTACAAGGTCGCCTCGGCATCAAACAAAAATAACAGACAGTTATCGTGCGAAGTGAATAAATACTGCAAGTTTTTACCCTTTCATTGCACTCTCTCCGAGTTCAGTTTTTGACTGGCAAGTGGACGATCTCGTGCTATTTCGGTTAAGCACTACCTACCGTTTAGTTCGTACTTTTCCTGAGCTCAAGCCAACTACGGTTTAAAGGGACACTTATAGTGAAATATGGCTTCTTCTGCATCAGGAAATTACCGTTCTACAACACTAAAAACACCACTCTTACAACGATAAGACGTTTGGTAAGTCAGAAAAAGCGCAAGAACGAAATATGGGTGGCAACGCCTACTTAAGTTCTCGCACCTGGGGGCTGTGACGTCTTGGATTTTGATGGCATCTTCTAGGGCCTACTAATTATATATAGCGGTACAGATTGACTGCATTGTGTTCTAAAGGAACCAAATATTAAACATGGCAAGTTTCGGGAACCTTTATTCAGCCAACGTGGCCCAAATGCGAAAACATACTATGGAATCCCTGACGTCAAGCTGACGTAACGGCGCTAAGGTTTCGGCGCGAAATTCAACTACTGATACTTGCACCTTCATTTTCTCATCTAATAATCAAACTATTTTTTTTGAAATGACTGCCTGGAGGGTTCTCAAACAATGATTCATTAGTCTAAACTGATTTATTGTTTCGCTTTAGTGTCCCTTTAACGAGGTTTCACTGTATCTGTTTCACTGAAATCACTGTTCGCTTTTAGCTTAAAGTCCAGGGAGAAGCCCACATACCGTATTTACTCGAATCTAACACGCACTTTTGAAAGCGATCTGCGATGGAGAGAGTCTATGCATCTAGGTACACTGCGCTGTGTCCTCGTCGCTTAGTTTGTGTTGAAGCGAAAGGCCACACAAATGTCAATTCGCTCACTCCAGCTACCGCACTTCCTCACTCCAGCGTTTTAATAAAGAGTTTCTGCGGTCATTGAGTGATGTGTTCATGATTGTTTGTGCACGTGACACCACGTTTGTTAATTTAGTTAGTAAGCCAATGTTTAGAAGATTATACGGCCGATAAAACTATCCTTACTTTTTGTATAGCTGTCGACTAATTTGCTATCGAAATCGATGCTTTGCCTTTCGGGCGAAACTGCAACTTTTTTATTGTAACCTTAGTGCACTGTGGTAAATCTTTCGTTTTTCCAAATGAGAGAAAGTTGCATTTCTAAATGAAAGAATGAGGTGTGCGGTACTGTAAAGGACTTTTCCTTTTTCAGGTGACGGTGCGCGTTACAATTGAGGGCGATTTTTTGTCCCCTTTCTTTTGGTCACGGAAAACGGGTGCATGTTACAATCGAGGATGCATTGGAATTGAGTAAATAAGGTAACAGCCATTACTGTAAATTTATGCGATACGTAAGCTTAGAAAGAACACTGACCCTCTCCCTGGCAATGTGCTCCTTGACCTGCTGCCGGTACTGCTCAGTCCGCATGTGGTTCAACATGGCCATGTACTGTGCCCGGAAGTCATTCAGCATGGCCTTCAGCTCAGGCGGCTCTGCCAACGGCGTCAGTGGACGTGGCGGTGGGCCGGACACAGCCATGGAGTTGGTCATGGCAGCTGCTGCAATGCTGTCCATGGAGGTTTCTGTGGGTGGCTCGGTCTTCACAGTCACTTCGTGGAAGCCGGTTGGCAACTCGCTCGAGAGTGATCCTTCTTCCGGAGCCAGGCCCCCGAGCTTCTGGTCAACACAGCCAGGAGCAGGCTCTGTGTGCATGGCAGCTGCACAGACAGTGGCGATTAGAAGTCGCTCAACGGCAAACTTTCTTACAGCACATACATTTGCAATGCGAAACTGTGTGCACATCAAATTCGCCACTCACCTGCACTAGACGTGCTCAGCACCGTCTGGGCATGCAGGAGATCGAGGCCGCTGAATTTCATTGGCTTACGCCCTACGCGCCTGTTGTTACGCTGGGGCGATTTCTTTGGTCGGCCCGGTCCCTTGCGCACCTCAACCGATGCCACTGATGATGCCCCGGAGTCCACCCTGCTTGGTTTCTTTCGCCGTGGTGTTCGCCTAGGTGCCTTGGGTCGTCTCTTTACCGGCTCTGCACAAAAAAGACAGGAGTTGGGTCTGACATGCGCGTATGAAAGTGGCTTTTCTTCCATTTCCTCATTGCATGCACGTATCCCAAGATGAACCTCAGTGTCTGAAATCGTGAAGAGAGTTTTAGCATAGTGGAGTTGTATTTGCACAAACGTAACTTGATCAGAAAAACGGCAGCTCTGGTGGTGCTATCTCGTGCTGGAAAACATGCTTGTGTCGCAATAATTTCCTCTTTGATAAGGAAAAGACATGGAAATACTTTGTGATGGCTACGTCAGTGCTGACATGTTTACGCTAACAGAAAATCTGAATACAGTCGGCTGATGTTGTGCTCTGCTTTAACATAGTGTCACAATATGTTGCCAGAACAGCAGCTTCTTTTGTTCATTTTTTTAGCACACATCCCCACTAGTGGGTCTCCCGACATGGTAGCCCAAATCAACAGCGCGCAAGACGAACCGTTCTCATCGTTGCTCTCGTGCCCGCTGCTGAGGGCAGACACGCTGCTGCCTTGCTTCGCGCCCGGCATCGGCCCCTTGTTGCACCAGTCGGACCAGGCCCGGCGTGTTGTGGGTCCGAGCACGAGGCAGTCGTCAACCCTCGAGTCATTGGACGAAGAGTCGTGGCTCAGACTGCCGTTGCAGACACTGCCATTTGCCGAGCGTGTCCCGTGGCCACTGTGGCCATTGCTGCGGCGGCTCCGCGACGAGTTGCATGATGAATCGTCGTCCTGTGACGGGTGGTGAGAGTCAGCCCAACACTCAGGCGTGCGCAAGACACAATGGCTTCCCCTGTACAATGCTGCCCATACGCCTTACTCGGCTGAACAGGCATCATCAGATAATGCCAGCTACAGCGTTACGAGACACTCACTGGAGTGCGACTGAAAACCACAGCAACTACAACATACGCCTTCAATGCAATCCCATGAACAAATATATACTGGGTTACCTACTTTAATAGAAATAGACTTATAGGAGATGTGTCGTGGATATAACAATTCTGTCACATCAACTGGATAACTTAAAATGCGGACGCTACTTGCAAGGTAATTGCTAGCTAGGTTAGCTGGTTAGAAAAATCTAACAAATCAAGTTTGTAATAAAATACTTTAGAACACCTATCCCAATTGTGGAAATGACGCTGAGCAGTAATATATTTAGCCGAAATCCTGCACCTAGAACCAGTTAAAAAAATATGTCCGATATCTGAGGTGAAATGTTTCAGTTAACAATTATCAGCACTTCATTTTTCAGAGTATTGAAGTGTTAACCAGAACATCAATGCATTTCGCCATGTTTTGGAGACTCGTTCCTTAACACTTGTGCTAAGCGCAGGGTTTTTGATAACTGGATACTAAATTAGTACCTCATTACTGCGTGGATTCAATCCAATAAATGGAATATGTGCTCTACAGTGTTAAATGACATAATCAATTAGTAAATTTTGTTAATTAGCAGGCATCACTCTTCAATTTGCCTTGCAGTTTGTGCCTTCCACTTTACATAATCCAGCTGATGTGACAGAACTGTGATACCTACCACAGGATATCTTTACCGTAATAATATAAACTGCTTCCATTATTGTAGATGACCCAGTAGCATACACAAAAATGGAGAATGAGTGAGAAGCAAGTTGCAACCCTGTTTGAATCAAGAGTAATACTGTGCACCTAACATTGACATGGTAAATCAAATTCACTCTAGATAGTAAATATTGAACATGGCATAATGTAGTCTGCCAATGGCAGTTCCCGTTACAACAATGCTTAACATTAGCCTAAAGCAAACTAGGTGTCAAATGGTAGCTCATCTCAGCACAGGTTGTATGTAACAAGCAGAGCCAAGAGCAATTATTCGGCGGAGCACTTCCAAATCTATTTTCATTCCACACGTCGCATCTGCCGGTCAACACCATCCAACAAGTTCTGGCTGGAGTGGACAGCAGATGTCTTGCCACGAACAACCCTCCACCACAAGCACAAGCTGTCAAGGCTTTCAGACTCTAGCGCATCTGCCCAAGACAGACAAGACGCACCTTGCTCATACCTAACTTTTTTGATAAGCCTAAGCATGTTGATTAACCTGCCAATTGTCTTACTTGCTTCGCGAGAAAGAAGAAGAAAAAAAGTTTCACAAGTCATAAAAAAGGTCACAGCGGCAATGCAAACCGACTACTCGCAATATTTAAGGTACTGCACATGTGATCCAATATGACAACGGCATTCACGCGTGACCATACCTGCATCTGAACTTGGGCCTATGCATGCATGAATAGCAGTAGTAGAATATGCATCACACCAAGATCCAGCTAAATAAGGCAATTAATCGGGCTCAATACTTTGAGCGATGCCTAGCCGTAATAAATGAATTTTAGCTTTTTTTTTATGATGGCCTCTTTCTATCCTACCACCGCTTAACGAGCCACTAATTTGAACACTATGACACTAAGCAATACTTTCTCTCCCATCTCCCTCTACTTCATTTACAGTAAAAATAGCAAAGATGTCATATTCCTTATTTTTTTAAAGTGCAGAGAAAAATATGATGTTATAAAGCACATATTGATGGCAAAAATAAGCTGAACTGGTTACCTTAAGCTGCTATGAAGGAAGTATGAGAGCTTTTTCTCTTTTTCAAACTGAACAATATAGTACTACTAGGGTGGCGTAAGCTACTTTCAAAGTAATGAACTGAAAAAGACAGTAATACTGCAGAAGCATTGTTTGTTTCTTTCAAAGAGCTGATCAATTAGCACTCTTAATAATTAATAGGTGCACTATTAGTTGCACGAGCTACCGCTTGGGCAAAAACTTAATAGGCCACCCTGAACATATGACCACACAGACTTTTCTTTCTCAGTTTCAGACCCTTCGAGGCCTTGATTTAGGAGAACAAAATACTATATGCAAATCGCTATGCACTAACTAGGCAAGGGACGTTCACAAAATGCAAAAGAGCCTCACCCTCAGCTTAGGATTCTTGAGGCGTTGAAAATACTGCTCAAGCTGAAAAGGTCGGCAGAAAGAAAAACAAAAAACGAATCCTCCGTTAAGACACGCCGCTCACGTCACACCTCTCACCTTGCACGAGCGCAAGCGGCGATGCCACCTTGCGCCCTTCTCGAACATCGCCACACGCGCGCGCCATTCGCCAAACGTCACCACATCCTTTTGCGTCCACCACACCGTCGCCAGATCTCGTCACCACCTCCCAGTCTGGCAGCGAGTGGACGCCACTGCCACCCGTAGTCCACTCCTCCACCTCAAGCCACTGCCCCGCCTCACAGCAAAGCAAGTGTTAGGCTCGCTGATGCAAAAAGCACGTTATTCTGCATTTTTGCTGTCACTTCTAAGTTAAGCCTTTATTTATTTTGTTTTCCTTTAATTTTTGCCACCTGTGCTGTGATGAAAGGAACTGATACTTGTCAGTGACAAAGCTGATCTTGAAGCATCACCTGAAGACAACATATTGAGCATTGCTACACCTTGAAGAATCCTTTTATGAAGACAAGAAGCACGCAGGAGGACGGAGTTTTCGAAATGATAAACAGCAGATAAACAAGGAAATACTTTGCCTGAAGTTGGCATTTCAACAAGGAGACAAGTGCCTTTCTGTTGAAACGCTGGCTCCGGGCTGATGCCTTCCTTTGTTCAGCCACGGTTAATTTATATCTTGCACGCAACTTTTGTTCAATAGTCAATAATGACACCCCTAGTAAACTAGCACAACTCTTCTAGGTGTACTTTAATGTAGGGCAACTGCTGCCCACACACAAGCATGTGTCAAGGAACCACACCTAACTGATTTCACAATCTGTGGGAGTGTAAGAGGAGATGACAACACTGGTTCAGACAGTCAATGATACTTTGTTAACTTTTGTGTGAACAGACTGCTAATGGAAATGAGACATAAAAGAAAAAAAAAAGAGAATGGAGTCCTCCATTGAGTGCCGTAACATGCAACACAGATGCCCCTATGAAGAAAAAGATGAAGAAAAACAAAAGAAAAGAGAAAGAAATAAGCTGCACCTTATAAGAAATAGTTTTTTCTTTATGTTAAATAGCTTGATTTAGACTAGTCACCTTCCGCCGCTTATGCTGCTCCAGGACTAAGTGCAATTTTCATTTGTAATAATATGCTAGCACGTGTATAAGCTGCAAATCAAGCAACCATAATTCAGTCACAGCAAGGCAAGCACGAAACGAGGCCAGCCTCCTTGCAGACTGAAAAAGCGCGAGCACACTGTGAAGCACTGCACTGAAGGTAACTGCAGGCCCTACAGGGTTATTTAGTGTGCAAGAGTAACTTTATCTGTGCTCAGGGCGTCTGACAGGAAGAAAAGCAAGAACAGAAAGACAGACACAACACAGCCCAATCCTGCATCTCTAGAGTAGCTACAAAGGAAAAACTACACGTAACTTACTTTTAGATAAACACTCAAGTTTCTCACAATGAGCCAGCTAGCAATCACCCCCGTCAATAACCAACAATTACTAGCACTAATGGTCATCGTTTTCATGCTTAACATTATAAGTGCTTTCACCAGTGACTTGATTTCTACATGAATTTTGATGTCGCTGAGGCACATTGAAACATTGCAAGGGACGAACACGTTTTGCAGCAAGAAGCATCAGCAGCTGGGGCCGTGTTCTTGAATAACTCTGCAATGTTTTCACTTTCGCATTACCGAGACCCTGACAATGTTTTTCGCATAGAGGTGAGCGTTTGTAGTTGTAACATCACATTTACAGCCCACGCTGCCAATGCCCCCGCCGATTTTGTTCTGCGAAAACAGGATCTTGCACGAACTGATTCATTCAACTGATTCAGGCCAACAGTAATGATAGCGACCAATCAAGAATGCGGCCCACAGAGGCTCATCTCTAGCCTGAGCAACTGCAAAAGACTGCGACTGACCTTTGTCCGGTCTATGACATGGAGGTAGTAGGATACTGGCTTGCCCGTCCAAGAGACCGAGCCCTTCAGGGGCTGGATCTCCTTGACATGCATGATGGTTCCAATGTCTGGGCACAAGAGGGCGAGAAAGCAGAAGAAAGGGCGGGCACTGTGGTCAGCACTCGTAAAAAAAAACCCTGCAGTGGCATTGTCTCACGTCAATCACTCCTGTTGGAAACAAGAGGTGACGAAGCGTCACTCACCACTCAGGTTTCTGTCCGTGATCCGGAAGTTGAGAGGACAGAAGGCCTTGGAGGAGACAATCCGTGAGCCATCCTTCATCTCGGCAAACTTCTCCTTCAGCTGTGAAATGGAGACGCGGAGGGAGCAGGGGGTCATTCTGTGGCTTGCACACAGCATAGAATGAAAAAGGGTGAAGGAGTGGTAGACTTACCATGTGGTCTACTGTTGGTCCAAATGCAAAGTTGTTGACAAAAACAATCCTGTTTTGTGTAAAAAAAGGGGGGAAAAGAAGGCACTGTATACGTCGGCGCACAGTAGGCTGCAAAGAATAGTGAACAGGACTCTACACAGGAATGGCTCAAGTAGCACTGTAAAAAGGGCCAGTTCATGGCCAACGTTTGATGTGTTTAACTGTTGACACGGTGGACTTCTTCCATCATCCATCCCTGACAGTATCAGGCTGCCTGAGGCGGTGCTTTCAATCAATGAATGTGGTGTGCGCAGCGTCTAAGGCAGTCCTGGACAGGCCAGGGAAACACGTTGAAGAGGCCCAGTGTTGACGGCAACACTATCAGGTCCCTGTTGATAGCTGCTGAACAACTGTTGACGTGAGCCAGCTCTGTTACACAAACTGAAGGAAGTAAAAGAGGCCTAATCAGAAGTTATACATCCTTATATTATCCTGTAGAAAACTTCTAACGACTAATTTTATCTGACTGAAACCTTCAACACCAGTGTGTGACACCCAAACTGGTGCAAAGATGCTGTGGTGTCAGGTGCAAGGTTGCTGTTGCCACTGCCACATACAACCCCAGCAACCTGAATGCAGGTAGAGCTAGATAGATCAAGGTCATTTCAAGTGAGGGAAATGAGCCTGTAACAGTTATCCCCCCCCCCCCCCCCCAAAGAACGCAGTAACTTGCGAAATTTTTTTTTTTTGCTTTTCGATAGAGTAAAAACATGCGCATTCACTCACGAGGCATTCATGACCATATCCCGGTGTGCTTCGTGGAGGAAGTCGCCCTTGATGAGCCGGTAGTCCCCGTGCGTCTTGCCATACCAGCGCATCCAAAACTGGAAGTGCGCGTCCATCGACTGTGCATACCGCGACGGCACCTCGGCCTTCTCGATGCCAATGCACATCTTGCAAGGCGTAGAGGATGCGACTTGCAGAACCACCTGGACAGGAATACCATGGCAATCGGTCAGGCTAATTCACCGCGTTGGTTCACCGACTGATTGATGCAGGTTCTAGTAGCACAACAGATGTTGCAGATCGGGATTGTAGGCTAGCATGAATGATACGGACTTCTCAAGAGGAATGGCAAAGCTCATTCGCTCAAAAATGCCGCTCACGACTGGAGAATATAAGGTACCGTTCAAACAATGATCGCCTAAAGGGTATGGTAAGTGCTAAGCCAGACAAAAGTACAACTGCAAATTGCACACCTACAGGCATCTGATAGACTTGCTTCTCGATTCCTTGAGCTTGTAAAAATTTGCATGCTTTGATTGCCCTTGGTTTAGTAGCACACACATATATATATTAAATATGATGATGCGCTTTAGCCTTCAGCCTCTTTGATGCAGTTCTCTGTTGGCAATCATCATATATAAAGGCTGAATTTTCACACGTACACTATGTACATTCGAGTCTTCAGACATGTTTGAAAACCTCATATCTTGGTAAGATACGATTTTCTTGGCTGACAGCATGCTTTTTGCAGAAAGCTGTTGCTAGTACAGTCTGTACAAGATCTTGATATGCTTAACCATACTAGACTTTTCACCGGAACAGGTGATGCATGTGGGCCACATACTCGGTAAAGTGTTCTTGTTGAACGAGTCCATTTGCATTTGCACTGGAAGGCTTGCTGCACTCATTCAAGAAATGGCAACTCTCGCTAAATATTCTTTCGATTCCAGCATTCCTATGAAACAGCCTAGCCAAAGCATACTAGATAACCTTCAATCCTTCGAGTTGAGGCTTATATGCATTTTCAGATATGGTAACAACATGCACATAATTTGCAGTGACATCCTTCATGAGAAATTACTTTTAAACCATGAGAGCTGAAAGTTTCTTGGATACTACTTGGCTTCTGTGTAACAGATCCACTTTGCTTACCACTATTGTTGCATACAGAATTATGAAAGCGAAATTACCTGGTGATCTATTTCAGCCACAACAATGATGCCTCATTGCTTTACCAACAGCACACATATGAAATGGCAGCTACACATAACAAATCACGGCTACAGTTTTGGCGTGAGCGCTGTAGATATATCTGTGGCCTAGCCTGAAGCAAGAGTTAAAAACTATAGGTGCAGGCAAGTGTCAATTGTTACAGGTGATCTACCAGTGCAGACGCCTAAGCAGCACAACGCAGGGAGCCAGACCCACAGTGGCCAGACCCGCTGGCTGGTCAAGGGGTGCATGAAATTTTGAGGCGATCCCTAAGCAAGTTAGCTCAGGTATCTAAGGGATCAAGGAACAACAGAGAAATTGAAAGGGTTGAAAATTGCTTAATGTCAGTGAGAAGTGCCAGAGTTGGAAACGTCACATGTATCGACATCGAGTGGATTGACATTGCTTCGAAGACTGTCATCTTTACTAGCTAGGAAAGCTATGTGACATGCTTGCTGCTGAAGAGAGCTGTGTGATGGCCATGCTGAAGGATCGGCTGGTGTGGTCAAAATGCACTTCACGTTGCTGTTGCTGTGTTGTATGAAGCTTGATGGGCTTGCCTAACTGGCGCTGGCACTGTTGGTCTTGGATCTTCTCATGCTAATATTAGGTGAATTCCACTGGTTGTCCTGTAGGTGCAACCCGAATTCTTGACTCAACGCTTTGTTTTTACAAATGCAGATTTGGCCTAGAGAGACAACATATGCCGTGCCAGATCATGAAAATGTTGCAACGCACAGCCGATGTGAGCTTATGTAGTACTGTCCACAATTGTCCAGGGACTCCAGTTTATGCATTTTTAAAGCGTTCCAGTTGAATCAGTGCCCCAGTAATGGAACAAGAAAAAGCAATCTGCCGTGGTACAAATTGACCCATAACAGCCAACAAACTATGTGAATGCACTCAGAATCAACCAATGGAAAACTAATTCTCCACTGCAGAGCAAGAAAAGCCCGCTCCAGATCAACCAATGGAATTCACCTCAAATTTTTTCATGTGGACATAGTCGCTTAATTTCTCGCCTATTTGTAGCTTAGGCGTGTCTTGAGTAAAGGTGTGCAGTAATCACGAGGAAGGGCAATTGCACTGAACATGCAGCAACACTGCATTTGTGGTTAACTTTGGCGCAATTGCCAAAACGCTTCCACCAGTGCTAACCTGGCCCACACCGCTGCCCAGGTCGATGAAGACATCGTCGGGTGTGAACGCCAGTTCGTTGATCATCTGTGCCACAAACTCAAAGGATGTCTCGCCGTACACCTGCAAGGCACAGAGCAGACAAGGCATGTGAGACAACGGGCCATCTCTATTCGCAACAACATTCAAAATAAAATGGGCTACTTAAAGGGTTATTTGACTGGTTAATTGGTCCTGCTGACCCACACGCATTAACACAGAACAAATCTATGCATTTAGCTTGAGGGTCAAGGCCTTGATTTTGTAGGGATGCTTTCTCCAATGCTATTACCTTTAGCACTTCATCAGTGACCAGAGGGACCCACATTATCAATGGGATCAGTCGGCCGTGAAAGGTGGTTGATAAGAGTGGCACATAATCAAGCAGAAAGCATTGCTACGAAATCACGGCCCAGGTCTCCAACAAAGGAGAAAGTAGAATTTGCAAAGAGCTACATTGTTGGTGTTATGCTATGATCACATTCCAGGATTGTGGTTTCCATCACTATAAGTTAGTTTGAGTATTTCTAGTGAACAGAAACAGCGCTAGTATGGATATACTGCTGCAACCAAAGCTGGGTAACTTGAACAGAGAAGCTGTCCCTAAAGTTTGAGCCTTATTAATATTAATATAAATCGTATGAGCCTTATTAATATACTGACTTCCCGTAATAACAAAAAAGCCACTCTTACCATGAGAAGAGGCTTGGAAAAATTAATAAAACTGCAAAAATTAAAGACAGGTTGCAATGTTGCCTTGATGTTGCCGCACCTGCTTGCAACGACGTCATGGATTTTGACAGCGTAGGTCTAGTTACCGTTTTAGTTACCTTAAGAGAGCCAAAGACTGAACTGAGCAAGTTTCGAAAACCTTTACCAAGGCACGATGGCCCAAATACAAAAAGAATGCTTCGAAATCCATGACATCATACTGACGTACAGGTATGGGGGTTTCGGTGTGAAATTCGAGAACACTGGAACTTAGACCTTTACTTTTTCTTCGCAAATAATCAACCAATCACCGCGAAATCAATTGAAATACAGTTTTTAACCCTTTCGCTGTCGGACGTTTCTGGCCGTGACGCACCCCCAGTGTCGGCTTGGTTTCAGGGAACGAGCATAACAGGGAATGAACATAGCAATTTATTTTTGATTATGATTGGTATACAAATAACATAGTCAATGCAATATGCACATTTCAGTGTTCTGCAGCTGTTGTTAGTAAACATCATCATCATCATCAGCCTGACTATAAAATCTTTTCAACATCCGAATCTGACGATGCGGAACCCTCTTCGTCTCAAGCGACTTTGTCCGAGTCCGAATCCGAGCTCGGCTCGTATTCTGAATCGGAATTCCGCCACCGCTCCCATGAGCAGACGAAGGTCCCGCGCGCCGAGCCATCCGAAAGTAACCGCGCGCAGGGAGGATGCGCTTTCAGTCGCCCGCGCAACGGAGAGAAATGGGACGTTGCATGATCAAGAAGACAGAGGGAGATAGAAAAAGGCTAAACAAAGTTCGAAGGGCTTTACGTTTACTGCTGCAAGTCGGAAGCGAGGGTGCGGCGAGAGAGCGAAAGCAGCAATCGAGTCACCCTTTTTGGAGAGGCAACGGCACGTGCGCCTGAACTTGACGCGCCGTAGCAGGCACACCAACAGAAGAAAAATAAAAACCTTCAAACCAGCGGAGATTACAGAACAACCCTTGAACCCATAACCACACGCGCGCGACGCATGATCCAGCGAACGCGGAGCCACCGCGCCACTCAGCAAAGAGAAAGTGGGGAGTGGCAGTCGCACCGTACTCTTCAATACATGGGTTAACACAGGTCGGAGCGAATATACGAACTTGTAGAAAGAGTCAACAGATGGCGTGGCCAATCCAGGAGCGCCTGCTTTTGCGCTCAGGCGCGAAATTTTGAACGCACGATAGAGAACGTACCGGTACGTCAGTGACACCGTGGGGGGGAAGCGCGATGACGTACCGGTACGTCAGTGACAGCGAAAGGGTTAAAGGAAACTTTTTAAACAGATGAAATGTTTCTCTTTAGTGTGCCTTTAAGAATGCTTTTTCCTAATTTCCCAATTTTACCCAATTAACTAATCGAAACATAGTGCCCAAAACGAAAGTACATGAATAGAGAGGAAGAAGAGGAGGAAGAGAATTCCCTGGTCTTGCAGCACAAGCACAACACCAGTAAGTCCAAGACATATTTCTATTTGACAAACAAAAATGACTAATTCCACTGGCTGTAAGCTGACCACATCCCGTTTCGCTCACCTCGGGGGAGAAGGGCTCGTAAGAGTTGAGCCGCTCAGGATCAACGATGGCCGTGTTGTAGACCTGCTGCAGGATGTGCCGCAGGAGTGCCGTCGATGGTCGCGTATGCAGGCGCTCAGGACGTGACGTGCCCTTCCACTGCAAAACAGGCAAGAGGCATCCTCGTTGAACGAACAGCCCTCACACTGCCGGTCCAGCCAATTGGCAAGCAAGCCACACGTCACGCTCTGGGACTAAATGTGCTCGCAAGAATCGTGCAGCAGGTATAACCAGCCATAAAGGTTTATAAAGCGCTGCACTCACGCAAGAAGAATAAATAATGTTGTGACATTGGCCCATAGCCTCGGCTTGAAAGGCACATTCGAGTGACCAGAAAACTAGTGCGCATGTGCGGTTCACTGCAGTCACCGTGCGAATTCAGCTTCCCTTCACAATGCCCACGTCCCACACACTTCTGTCATCAATTGTATGTTGGCATAATGGCCATTTGTTCAACCCTTCAAACCAAAGAAGAATGGTTCCATTAAACACTAAGGTTACCAGCTCTTGTGAGGGCAGGCATTCACTGAGCTCATCACTGGCATTGCAAGACCACATGCCCAACTCGTTAACATGAACACATGCCGTCAAATGCTTTTATAACAAAGCGTTGAGGACCTCTGAATTTCTTCGCTATAAAGGTCACTTTGCTGTAGAGTTTGTTCATAGTACCGCTCCCAACAAAAGAGGCTAAGACCACTCGGCAAAAAGAATTTTCTGCACAACTTCAAAATCTTTTAAAGCTTGCCTGTGGCAGATAGCGCAATTCTGGTTCATGAGCTAGTCTACTTGAAGAGGCGGACATTACTTTCACAAAAAGTATGAATGCATAATCGGCCAATTAACCAAAAGTTACTAATAAAGATTTAACGAATTAGCTTTTGGCCCATATTGCAATTTGCAAATTTTAGCTGTGGAGTTCACAAGGTGGATACACTTGGAGCGAACTCTCGGGATGTCACCAGTTTCGAGATTTACATTTCCGAACGTTGCGGAGAAATGCATTGCCGTTGCAGTTGCCTTCTTAACAAAACATCATTTTATGCATTCAAGCACAAGAGTAACTGCAACGCCTTCGAACTCTATGGCTAGAATTTGTAAATTGCAATATGGGCCATAAGGTAATTAGTTAAAAATTATTAGTATTTTTTATTAATTAGTCGACTATGCATTTCAATTTTTTTTGCAAGCTGCGTCCGTCCGCTGTTTCGAGTAGACCACCTCAGGAACTAGAGTTGTGCTATCGGTCACAGGCAACCTTTAAGAAGTTTGGAAAGTGTTCACTGAAACACCCTGTATATATACAGGGTGTTTCAGCGAACACTTTGAAAATTATTTAATGTTTGCCTGCCTGTGGCAGATAGCTCAATTCTAGTTTATATGAGCCAGTCTAGTCGAAGCAGCGGACACTGCTTGTACAAAAAAATGAAATGCAAAATCGACTAATTAACAATTCACCAAGTAACCTTTTAGCTAATGATCTTATGACCCATACTGCAATTTACAAATTCTAGCAGTGGACTGCGTAAGGCAGATCTACTAGGAACAAGTTCTCAGGACGACACTAGTTTCGAGATATAAGTTCCCGAACTTTGCGAAGAAATGCATTGGCGTTCCAGTTTGTTGACAAAATGTTTCATGCACTGAAGCACAGAAGTAACTGGAACGCAAAGTTCGGGGAATTTATATCTCTAAACTGGTGTCATCAAGAAAATTCGTTCCAAGTGGAACTCCACGGCTAGAATTTGTAAATTGCAATATGGGCCATAGTGTAATTAGTTCAGAACTTAATTAGTGAAATTTTATTAATTAGTCCATTTTGCATCTAACTGTCCGCCGCTTCAAGTAGACCAGCTCATGAACTAGAATTGTGATATCCACCACAGGCAACTTATGAAGATTTTTGAAAGTGTTTGCTGAAACACCCTGTATGTATGTATGTGTGTGTATAAGCGCGCGCGGGCGCACGCACGCACGCACACACACACACTATAGATAGGAATTCGGCCAGAAGAAGCAGAATCCTTCACTACTCACTGCATATATTACAGCATGCAGAAGTGACAGTCAGATTATGGCAAACAACAGAGGGGGCTTAGGACCAACTCGGAAGACAATCAGACAGTGAGAAGAGATCAAATAGACAAGATCTGACAAAAACAGAAACAGAACAAATAGGTGAACCCGCCCACAAATTAAGTTGGGTATAACAAAAGAGGTGCCAGTGTAAGGAAAGCAGTAACAACGGTAAAGCCAGTTTTTCTTTCCACACAGGTGTGCCACCATGACAATAAATGGCAAGGCACAATGTGATCCAGAACATGCACATCAGCAATTACAGTTGCATAATATTATCAAAAAAGAAGAAAAGGTCAGCCAAGTGTCAACAATAAAAATAAAGTATACAAGGTCAATGTACATGGTGTTTCAAATGATTCGATGATTAATGTTGATTATATCTAGCTATTCTGTTTCTTTTTCATGTTCATTATTCACTCATTTTATATTTTATTCATATCTATTTCACAAGCAATTAAGCAGACCTTGCATTCTTAAGTGTCGAGAATTGAATGACCCCCATTTTTTTTCTGGAAGTGGTTACAAGATAGCCAGATCCCAGATATGCCAAACTCATGTGAAGTCAGCAAAGGAGACCTTGTCTTCAAAAGTGGGAATTGCCAGAAGACTAGGCATAGCGCAGTATCATGCACAAGCAGAAGAGAATGCTGCTGGGTGGGACAGTGGCAAGGCAAGCCGGACAATGGTTCTGAAGGTGTAAGTCATCCAAGAAGCAGGCTGCATTTTCCATACGATGGGTGGAAAAAAAAAGAAAGAGCCAGGTGCTCCTAAGAAGCAATCCAGTGTTGAAAAAATACTGGCGGCTGTTTTACATGCCGAGAACATCATTAAGCAAGAAATGCTTATGTGTGCACATCATTAGCAATCCTGAGTAAGCTGATACAGCTTGGAATGATGCAGTTCTGTGCACTATAGTCGTTCATCTAGCACCTTGCACTATACACTTCAGTATTATCTACTCATGGCTGGCTTCAGTCATCTTGGACATTGTTCTGGTTTCACTTCTTGGACAGCGAAAGGCGAGATGAATTTACTCTCCTCCTACTTCGTCGGCAGCAATGCTGCCTTAATGTGTCACTGACCTATCCTCTCACATAATTTCAGCCTTCAACCCATCAGTTCTTTACACTGTCTTCGTCTTAGTTCTGTTTCGTGGCCAAAAAATTGCCTCTTGTATTTGTAATTTCATATGAGGACTGTTACGGTACACTACACACACACAAAGAAAAATTCAGTGCAGTGAGATGTGTAGAATTTTTATGCAACAACGAAACCAAGGAATAAACAAATCCCTGAAAGTACATCAACATGTGAGACATGATGCAGTGACACGTATTGCCTCCACAGTCCGAGTACATGAGGAGTCTGGGAACAAAACGTAGCTTAGGCTTTAGCTGAGATGTGTTTACTGAATAGGCATATTGCTTCAAGCCCAAATTGATCACTACGAGGTTTCCAAAGGGTAGAATACCCGTTTAGCTTAGGTTAGAGTTCTGCTTTAGCTTATAAGCTTAGTGGTTAAGGCTAGTTGGTAATCCATCTGACTAACTCCTTAGTCCTGTGCATTCTGCTGCGTTAAGAAGTTCATACCTCAGCTTATCACTGACATTAGAGCCTTCCATATATGTTACCTGCTGTGCCTGCACAACTGCTTCTTTCACATACTTGCAGGTGCTAATATAGATAACCGCTCGACTCACTGAGCCTTGGGAAAAAAAAAAAAAGGCAACTTAGAAACTATACACATTCCCTCCAGAACATGGCTGTATATATGGACATAAATTTTGCTCAATTTCTCACACAGCCATTGAGCAAAACACTAGAGCAAGGCTGTGCAAGAATATGGTTCAGGACCAAAGTAACATTGCCCATAACCACCTACATAAGCATTTTATGCTGAAATAATGGGGTTGACAGACTCCGTTCCCCTCCCCCATGCGTGACAAGGAAGTGACGTAACCGTTGTTTGGCGTGATGCAATCCCCAGAGCCAGCCAAGGAGACACAGGGGTTGGCGAAGTGGCAGCAGCAGTGATGGTGATGGTACGAATGTGACGCACACGGCAGGGGCAGGGCGGGTAGTCAGCACAGCAGGAGGCAGAAGAGGCCAAGCGGGATAAGGGGTTGGGGCGGCCAAACGACGGCAGCAGCGAGACAGCGTGTCAGCAACAAGGGTAAGGAATCGGGACGAGGGGAGAAGCGTTCGCACATTGTTCAAGGCCATGAGCATGACTTCACCGAGGCAATGAGGGGAACAACTTCACTAAGAGGGCCCATGCCAGAGCCCCGACAACTGAGAAGGCGCTGACAACTGAGACTTGTATGGGGGGGGGGGAGAAAAAGACATTACTTACGTTACGTTCCAAGTGCAAGGGAAATAAGCGGGGACAGCAAGGACCCGTGGCACTTGTTCGCTAGGGCTCACTATGTTTTAGAAACAATGTAGTTAATAGAATGCATTTGAATGGCGCAAAGTTGAACTAAGCTTGTATATCGGCAAAGTTTGACAATCACAGCACATACAATGAGCTGTTGTAACAGTCAATGCCCTCTACAAACAGCACCTCTGTTGGCAACCTTCCCAGTAAGTACCCGACAGTCCATACACTATAACTGTAAAGGGTAGTGTACATGCACTTTATAAAGGATTTTGGGAGTAGGTTACAGACAGCTGGCCACAGTACTTTTCTTGCATTTGTACTCTGTCCTGCTCACATATCGGTGTGGACAACTCAAGAGCTTACAATGAAAATAACTGTTGAAAGTGGTGTTTGAAAATGCCTCCGCCTGCATTTGATACCTAGAAATGCCTGTTGGCAACAAAAGGGTGCAGCTTAGAGGCATGCCACTTCGATTCTGAGTGCACTTTAGGCCTTTGGGTTCTGTGAATTCTCAAGTTCCGTGACTGTCGCACACGTGACGAACGTCACGTCGGGCGCACGCGTGCCAAGCACACTGCAGACAGGGGAAACCGTCCTTTTGCGGGTGGCACGCAGGATTCGCAAGCACTATCAGTGCCACCGGGTGTGTCACATGAGATCCCTCTGACATTGCCCTACTCTCTATGGTCACCAGCATGTGGTGGGTGTGGAAGTCTCTGCCGCTGCTCCCGTTTACCGCACGGGGTGAGTCAACTGCAGGCACTAACAGCAGTGCCAAAAAACACACAAGAAAGAAAGGAACACTGACAGACGTGGACAATTGCTGCTGCTGCTGTTATACCTGCCAATTCGCCCAAGAACTTGTTTTACTGAAGGTTAGTCAACTGCGTTTTTATCATGGCAATCGCCGCGGCCACCCATATTCCCAGCTGGTAAGTCGAAAGCCCTTCTTTACCTAGCGTATTGTTCTCTTCAAGGGAACCCCCAGTGATATCAACTCTACCTAGCTGGCCTGATTGAAGTGTTAGTTGCAATCATAATAAATTCTTTCCGAGTGTACACATGGTTGTTTATTGTTTCCTCGAGCTTGTACCATATTGCGGTTGACGGGCAGGCATGTGCCAACTGCGGCACTCAGTGTCCCGAGGCATAGGCCATTGGCAACCCCCCCCCAATCCCGACAAGGTTCTGAACAGACATCTGACTCTAACTTGGCAACATTGACTATATTCAATGGCATGCTAGTGCAACCTGCACAGTTTTTGTGCCACAAGCAGATGACCAAGGCACAGCCAACAGCACCCTATCAACAAAGCCAAGCTTGCAGCTTCGAAGGTCAACTCACGAGTTGCAAGAAGCTGTCGATTGCCCGGTTGTACTTGTCACACAGGGTCCGCATGCTCTCATAGCTGCAGTCATGGAAAAAAAAAGAAGGAATGGGCAAATCAAACCTTCGTGCAAGAGGGCACAACAGCATGGGTCAGAGCAACTAATCCCAGCTATGGTATGTAGTTTAGAGCCACACACAAATTTCATGATTTAGCTTTCATTAAGTGACCTGTGCAACTCTTCCAGCTTTGCGCTATTTGGTATTCGAGCTTAGCAAATGGCAATCCAATGCTCTCACATTGAGCCCGAACTGAAAGTCTAGATTTAATCTGGTTCCCTGTCAATGTGGTGCTCAACTAAACAGCTTAGATTCAGACTTGAATGCAGTATATTTCTACACCACTCATCATCCTTTTGTGTCAGCCTTGACCGTTCCTCACGTTTCTCTAGCTCTCTTATTTCAAGACATCTCCAATGCCAGAATGTTTACATCAGTGCTCAGTGTGTGTGTGCATCTG